>NC_069501.1:130379811-130679811 GCF_027579735.1 Bombina bombina
TCCTGCTGAACGCTGTGTCAGCAGGTCATATCCCAATATCCATTCCCGCCTTCGTCCAGTGAGGACACTTGCCCTGGGGAACAGAGGCTGGTGAAGCAACTCATTCCTCAAATTTCAAGACAACAAGGTATATGTGGCCCCACTCGAATAGAAGAGAGTCACTGAGCTGAAACATGAGTTAAAGATGTAAAGATGTGGGTTTAGGCAGTCCAACAGCACCACACAGACCTATTCATCTTAACACAAATGTATATAAGATAATATCTCTTTCACCTCAAGCTTTATCATTCTCACGACACCACTTATATGTGCTACAAGAACATACTCCAAGAATAAAGTGGGGCAAGATAAACACAAGGAATAAAATCTTCAGTGGCATAGCGGAGGAGGGTTTTGTGGGGGAGCTGCAGAGACACAATTCTAAATAAATAAGAGAGAGTGTAGGGGATTCTGATTTCTTCTGCCCTTTTATCAGAATTGAGGTAGTGGAGGGGCTACATCTGTACTGCTGCACGGAAAGCCAACCTATCTAACTGACCCACGGATTAAAGCACTTATCTTGGATATCTATAATGTCTACCAGGAAGGGGGCCAGAGCTGACAAAGGGATGAAGCCCACGTCTATGGAGACATTTTTCAAAACATCCAGAGTACATAAAACTAAAGATCTTCTTTCAAATAAAGCAGAGGAGGATATGGAATCTGACAATGAAGTAGATCTTGAAGACATGAACCCTGTGACTAGGGCAGATCTCCAAACCTTGGTATCCAAGCAAGACATTGCATCCAACTTCGAAAAACTGTGGGAGAAGATGGATAGCTTCCAAGAGAAAATCACCAGTAGCCTAACTGATATAAAAAATGAGATCTCAGAGTTGGGGACCCGTGTGGACTCATTAGAAAATGCTACTGATGAGATGAGTGAGGAGGTTGCTGGAATTTCACAAGCGTTAACAACCCAACAGCAAACAAGAATGGAACTGGAGGAGAAACTGGAGGACATTGAAAACAGAAATAGAAGATCTAACATCCGACTTAAAGGGGTCCCTGAAACAATTGGGGCTGAAGATCTATATAACTATCTCCAACAATTATTTAGGGCAATCTTAGGAACATCGGGGGACTCTGAGGTTCAAATAGAAAGAGCCCACAGGGCCCTAAGAGCCAAACCCAAACCAGATCAACCTCCGAGAGATGTGATACTCAAGCTTCTGCGATTCCCTGATAGAGAAAAAATATTGTTAGCTGCCAGACAAAACCCCACATTCAAATTCCAGGGCAACGTTATCCAGTTTTTCCAGGACCTATGCATTAAGACTCTGAAGAGACTATATGCGCTTCGTCCACTTACCCTCCTCCTCAGAAAATACCACATCCCATACAGATGGGGCTTCCCCTTTGCATTGCATGTCGTGAGAAATGGCAGAACAGCTACGATTAAGACCACAGCGGAAATACCTGATATCTGCAAGTTTTTGGAATTGGATCCGCCTGAAATCACGGTGGGAGACACAACAACAAGCTCTTCGGAACTATCTCATTCCCAAGCAAAGTCTCAGAGACCAAGATGGAAAAAGGTCACTAAAAAGAAAGTTAAACTTGAGACTTGGAAACAAAGTTGTGACCCACCTGAAGGTATTTCCACTCTTGATGAGTGAAGTTGAGATCTCTTTAAAGGTTAATAACCTCAGGGAGAAGAAAGAGGCTACACAGGTACTAGACCTAAAAGACTGTTATATGTTCATTATTTTTTGATTGATATATGTTATTGCGGTGTTTGTTGTGACTGCATATATGATAGACACTGTGTTTGTTCTGACACATGTTTGCCTACACACTTTATTACTATAAAATGTTATTAGTTATGTTACTGTTTATATTTTTGTTGTTTGTAATAACGGGGTACTGCACCCACATGCGAGGCTCACCAGCTACTGATGAATTGACGCAGGAGCTGTACTATTAGGTGTTAAATAAACTACTCCAGAATAACTTAGCTATTTGTAGGAAGAGAGTAGAATATAGCCATATTTTTAATAATGTTACTACCTAGAATTATATTGCTCTCGCATAATGCGAGAGGCCTTAACACCGACGTAAAAAGAAGGACAGCTATGACTAATTATAGGCGACTGAGAGATAATGTTATTTTCCTCCAAGAGACACACTTCCTTCATTCCACCATTCCAAAATATTGGGCAAGGGACTTTCCGATACAATTCCACTCTACACTAAACTCCAAAAAAAGGGGAGTTTCTATCCTTATACACTCCTCCATTCCCTATATACATAAAGAAACCATATCAGATCGGGATGGCAGATATCTCCTGGTGTTCGGCCAGATAAGGGGAATAGATATACTCTTCTGTAATGTATACGCTCCTAACGAGCAACAAGACAAAATTCTTTCATACTATATCCATTCTATTGACTGGCTGGTCCAGGATGCGTATAATTCTGGCAGGAGACTTTAATGTAGACATACAATCATTGACAGAACACTCCGCCATTTTGCAATCTAAAAAGAAACAAAGACAGAGAGGAGTAGCTAAGAACATACTGGAGATGCTCGAGCAACATACTTTACAAGATACCTGGCGAGTACTACATGGAAATGCTAGAGACACCACATTTTACTCCTCAGCACACAACAGCTACACAAAGATAGACTATATATACTCCAGCCAGATCTTACAACCAATAATACAACACATAGATATTCTCCCTTGTGTTTGGTCAGACCATTCAATCACTAAACTTAGTCTAGGTAACTTGTCAGACCCGAAGAGAACAAAGACATGGACATATGACCCATCCTGTATTAAAAATCTGCTCACTAAAGAAAAAATACTTAAGAATTTAGGGGAATACTGGCAGATCAATATAGATTCCACAGACAACCCTATTATACCATGGGCAGCGCACAAAGCAGTGATCAGGGGAGTTTTGATTAAAGGAAAGACAGCATCTAGGAAAGAAAATGATCTTCTTCTGAAGCAGCTATACTCAGAGATAAATTCACTAGAGAGGGCAGATAAAATAACTAAATCACATACTACGCTGACAGAACTGACAAAAAAAAAACACAGGCTGCAATCCATATTAAATGAACAGTCTATAAAAGCGGCGCACAGACTGAAAACAAATTACTTTATCTTTGCAAATAAGCCAGATAAATACCTAGCGAAGACAATCAGAGATGGTTATCAAGCACTATATATACCAAACATACAGAACTCTAAAGGCCACATGACATCCCATCCGCAGGAAATCGTAGACACCTTTGCCAAATTTTATAGTGAGTTATATGATGGGGCCAAAGTGCAGCATAGTCCTTTGACGGACAAAATATTTGACTCCTTTATACATAAAGCAAACCTGAAACCAATTTCTGACAAAGATAGGGAAACCCTCAATGCTAAAATTACATATGAAGAGGTGCGAACAGCCATTACAGATCTTAAACCGGGTAAAGCCCCGGGCCCAGATGGGTTCCCAGGGGAATATTATAAAGCTTTTAGAGACATATTAACTCCTCATTTGGTGGTATTTGCCAATCACATTATGGAAGGGGGAGAAATACCCACAGATCTTCTCCAGGCTAGGATAGTGGTGATACCAAAACAGGGAAGGGACCCCCACCTATGCGCTAATTATAGACCGATCTCCCTTATCAACCAGGATCTCAAGATAGTAACAAAAATATTAGCTAACAGATTGAAACATATTCTGCCCTCGGTTATACATCCTGACCAGGTCGGATTTATTAAAGACAGGGAAGCCCCAGACAATATTCGTAGAATGGTGTCGGTTATAGATTTTCTTCAGGATAGGGGAGTGCCTTCTCTGATCTTTTCTTTGGATGCGGAGAAGGCATTCGACCGGGTTGATTGGAGATATATGTTGAGGCTGTTGTCAATAATGGGTTTTAAAGGAAGATTCATGAAAGCCATTAGGGGACTATATTCGGCACCTATAGCCCAGGTTAGAGCAATTGGACACCAATCAAAGATTATACGTATTCTTAATGGCACAAGGCAAGGATGTCCCCTCTCACCTCTAATTTTCACGCTGTGCATAGAGCCGTTAGCTGCATATATTCGTAACTGCCCTGATATTTGGGGATTAGAGATGGGGAAGATACACCATAAGATCACCCTGTTTGCGGATGATGTGCTGTTAACCATCTCAAAACCATTGATATCGCTGCCCCATGTATATCACGCTATACAACTATTCTCTCAAATATCGGGTTATAAAATTAACGTCGAAAAATGCGAGGCGCTTCCCTTGTCAATACCAAAACACACCATTAATGCGATCGAGACAAATTTTGATTTCAAATGGGTTTCAGATGGATTAAAATATCTAGGGATAAAATTGACTACCCATTCCTCAAAATTATACGCGGCTAATTATACTCCCCTGTATAAAGTAATTAGATCGGACTTGGGAAAATGGAGGAGAATGGGATTCTCTTGGTATGGGAGATTATCTGCTGTCAAGATGACAATTTTGCCTAGAATTCTTTATTTGTTTAGGGTCCTTCCAATCAAAGTCAACAGCCTAGACTTAGACAACCTCCAACGAGACATCCATAGATTTTTGAGAGATAATAAGCACCCCTAGGATTCCACACCAAATTTTGACGAAACATAGACAATTAGGGTGGGTAGGTGCTCCCAATTTACAAGACTACTACACAGCAGCAAGACTAGCTCAGAATTCAATGCTTGGTAGATGACAGGAAGATGTTCTCTGGCCTGCCTTCGAAGCAGCTATGAGGGGGCTAGAAGAACCCAACGACATTATATGGAATAGCGCAAATAATAAAGATCAAAAAAATATATCAAAATAAAACTACACAAATTGCCAAACAACAATGGCCAAGATCCAACAGGGAGGGAAACTATTCCCTATTCAATCTCTAATAATGCCACTAAAATATTTAATAAATGAAGTGTTTAGATATCATATTAAGAAGTGGGAAAATAAAGGTTTATATAGGGTGGCGGATATGCAACCACAGGGTAAACTACTAACCTTCACGCAACTTAGACAAAAACTAGAGCCTATCCAGGTACATTGGTTCTTATACCTACAGGTCATATCAGCTATACGGCCATATATCACGAGGGCCAAAACACATAGTCAACAGACGACTCTCGAAAGCTTATGTACAGCAATTAATAGACCTAAGAAAGCAATCTCTAGACTATACATATCGTTACAGGAAACTAAACACATAACTAAAGCTCCACTGCTACTAAACTGGGAGGCAGATATTGCAAAAGAGCTTGCAATTGATGAATGGAACGATATACTACATTATGCTAGCAAGGGTCTCATAAGTGCAGACCTAAAAGAGAACGTGTTGAAGAAAAAACTTTAGGTGGTATTTGACACCAGTAAAAACATCTCATATGGTGCCCGGAAGCTCTAGACATTGCTATAGAGGGTGTAGGGTTAGGGGATCATACCTCCACATGTGGTGGGATTGCCCTAAAGTCCAAAACATATGGCGAGAGTTAAGAGTTAAGCACACTATTAGATGAACAGATCTCGCTCACCCCGGCTCAAGCATTATTGCACGAGACCGTTCTGAGACTAAACCAACATATAAATACTTTTATCCGAATTCTCTGTATTACCACAAGAATAGCCATAGCTAAATATTGGAAAAAAGAGATACCGACGTGGACAGAGGTTTTAACTAGAATAGGTATCTCCAATACAGACTGTTGTATTCGCTGATATATAAATGGAGTAATCAAGGGAAAAGTATTGAAAATGAGATTAACCTCCATATATCTAGAGATGGATTGCCGCGACTTTAGCAGTTCAGACAGACTGTTGAGATCTCAATGAAAAGAAAAACAAGGAAGACGGTGGGCAGTTTCCTGGGAAACCTTGCTCAGAGAACTGCTCTTAGATGTGAACCATCGTCTCTTTGAGATACACTAATATGAAGAATACTATGGGTTTTCATATTTGATGTTTTTTTTAATTGTAAGCGATACACATTTTTCCTGATGTATACGGAGGAGGTTAGTGGTTAATAAAATTTATTTTATCTAAATAGTCTTAAACTGAACCTATTTAAGCCTATTCTGCCTGCAGTAAAGACCTCCCACCTTTAGAGTGACAGGCTTAAAAGGAAAAACATAACTTTTTGCCCCTGCATGCATTTCCTTTGTTTTGTTTTTTTCATGAAAGAGCAAATTTGTCATAATTTGCATTCATCCAAAACCAAATGCACATGTCTAATACCAATATTAATATGATGCATTTCCATGTTTTAGTTGCATCACATATTTTTAGTAAACATGTATTTGTTTAATGCAGAGTTGTATTTATCTTTAGGCAAAATAGGCTCCTGCTTACAGACATTTTTACTCAAGGGCTCCTATCAAATTCAAGGGGCTATTAACTTGCTGCTCAGTCCACTTATTTTTTTCTTTAATTGCATTACAGATTGGGAACCTCAGGGGCTGCAATTGGCATTTTATATCTGGGTTTGCCTAAGTAGCATCTATATTTGGTCTCTGGAACTGGAAGTCTCCAGAGACCTTTAGGTTATTAATGACTTTGTTTTTAGTTGCAAACATTGAAGGAGAAATAATCACTTAGCATGGTTCCTCCTAGATTGTACATTTTTATTTTTCTTACAATATGTTTGTACAACTTATGTCATAAATAATTTGTGCATTTCCATTGTAATTTCATAACAAAAGAATGAAAAAAGTGAATATATAAACTTACAGAAAGTCTTGATGCTTCAAAACAAATAACCAGTTTTGAACTTGGATATAGGAAATTTGTAAACACAGAAGAAAATACAACAATTTTGCTTTCATTTTAATTTGCATTCATCAGTAAAACAGTATTGCAGTATTTGGATATAAATGATAGATACCATGGTTTTAATGTCATCCAGGCTGCATTCTCATACTCTTGGTTCTGTTGCATTTTGGAATGAAAGGAATTTAATTTCAACTAATGCTTTGTTAGTCATTGTTTTCCCTGCTCCTTTCAGCTCCACTTCCTGTAGGTCATAGTGACATAAGTTATACACGTAGAGAACAACATCCATGAACGTATTTTTGTGGCCAAGGATAGCATATAAATGGCAATGACCTTTCTTTTAAGGTCAGAGTAGACTAATCCAGAATTTAAAATGCTTGGCAATTGGTTCTCAAAGTCACATTAACATCTGGACAAAAGAGTTTGTTTTTCATGTTGTATTTCATTATCTTCAAAAAAGAATTGTTTTCTTTTATTTTTTAAGGATTAACCTTATTATTAAAATACAATTGCTAAAATACAGCCTGAATATAACTGAGGTTATTAATCATCAAAAACATTTATTTTAAAAATTAGTTTTTACATATATTTTTGAAATACATGTATAATTTGTGTTACAACAATATATTACACCCTTCTCTGCTAAACCATTTTATAACCTTATGTTCAAGCCATTTTAGCCATTTGTACTTACTGTCTTTAAGGATTAATGTTGGTGCTTTCTCTGGACTAGAGTACCAGTGCCGTGTTAACAGTTGCAGGAAAGCAATAAGGGGTTTATATGCTCTTTGTGCACGTTAGAAGTAGTGGGCGTATTACAAATAGAAATGAAATGCGTTCGCTTTAGCGCAATCAAATTTAACATGCTAAAATTGCATCTTGATAATGCAATTTCAGAGCTCTGGTTAACTGTTATTCTCAACTGAAAAGTTGCACAAAATACATTAAAAATACATTTAAATGTACAACTACACTCATAATAACACTAATAAAATTATTAAAATTAAAAAAAATATATTGCAATAAAATGTTGTAATGGTTCAAAGATATGAGGTCTCAGGTGTTAGAAAAAAAGGACTTCTAAGGGCTTTAATATAGTGATACATACATATACATGTCTATATATTTAAGTCTATGGGGAATACGCTTACGTGGTTGAGATAGTCTAAATTTTGCTTTTTGCGTACTTTGGGTTAGCACACAAGCAAAAACCTTTTGCTTACTTGGGGGCGGAGCTAGAGAGCAACCGCATCAGATGTTAGAGCTGCGGAATCTGTTGGCGCTCTACAAATAACCGATAATAATAATAATAATGTGTTTTTTGGAAGCTCCTGGGCCCAAACACTTGTCAACAGCCTATTTTATAAAAAAGCTCTCAAATTGCCCCACTCCTGGCAGACTAGTACAACGTCTAACACCAGAGACAGGTGTTCCAAGCGGCTGGTGGGGAAAATCCCGGAGGCTGTGGTGCAGAGGGAAGCCGTGCTACTGACCCACTCCCTAACCTAATCAACCCGCAGCACAACCACTACGGAGGGTCGGGCTCTGCTCCGGAGGGATCTTAACACCTAACCAGCCTGAAGTGGAGGGGAGTTCGATCACGGAATTCAGCTACCTGGCACAGGAAGCCTGCAGTGTGTCAGAGAGTTCGCGGCCGCCTATTGTGGTGAAGCTGCCACGTGGGTTGTAGAGGCCCTGGATACTACTCCGCTCCAGAAGGTCCTATTTCCCCTGAGAAAGTACACTCTCTTCGGGACCGGCAGGGAGAGGGACGGACGGCCTTCAGGGGAATCAGAGGAGGTGTACTGTACAACGCCATACTGTCACACCACCAGTGTAAGTGCGCAACTCCCTCCCCACACTCACACAGGTGGGTGCAGGCCCATTGTGCCCTAGGCCCAACTGAATCCATGGGCTGTACAGAGTGTAAAGAGGAGAGGAGACCATATAGAGGAGAGAAAGAGGAGATAGGAAAAAATGATCCTTTGTGAGGCCCCATCCTCAAGCTAATAAGGTTCTTATATTTATAAGAGGACAGCAATCCCCTAATAGTGTAACAGCCCTTTGGGGACCACTGGCTGTAGCTGTTTACAAGGGGTATCTGACAGAAGGCTACTAGGGTCCACATAACACATACATACTTGCAGAAATCTGTTTGCCTGGGGGAACTTTAGGAGACTTGACCAACAGTGGCCTAGCTGAGGGGGGATAGCACGCAGTTTCTTTGCTAATATTACAATATCTGCAGGCTACCTCTGCAGTTTCAGCTCAATATAAGAACTGTGATCACTGTGACACCCAGAAAGACCTAAATTGCAGGCCCCTTGAGTCCCGATATACCAAAACCATATATGCCACTGGACTATACCCTCACTTAGGAGGAGAATTGGTTACTCTCGGACGAAGCCTAGTCTGCTATAGTGGGAGGTAGCAGGATCTATGTAAAAGGTTCAGTTAAACAAGCATAGTGGTTTGGGACTATTCCTGCAGATCCTTGGGCAATTAGACACTCCACTGGGGACGTTAGATTGCTGGGTTAACTGTCTGTGGCCTTAGTAAAGGATTTGTTGAACCCTGCCTTGTTTATTCCTTATCCCACTACGCTTTGATTGAGAGAAATATGACATGCTAGGAGGCTGCTGCACCCCTCCCTACCGGTGTGAAATAACTGTGGTAGCTCAGAGTGGACCTACCCTGTTCTACATACCTGCCTGGTGACACTTTTGACCCCTGCTTGCACTTTATCCTGAATAATGTCACAACAAGTGAAAAAGAAGCAGAAAGGTAATCATCCCTCTAAGCATACAGTCCGGGATCACTTCCCACCTATAAGAGACCCCAACCCTGGTCTTTCAGATGATGAACGGTCACTGTCCCCTGCTCAGAAGAGAGGCCTAATATGAGATATTCGCCACCTTAATGCTCGCAGGGAGAAGTAATTACAATAGATTCTATGAAACAACTCCTAGATACACAAAGTCAATCCTTTGCATAAAGATTTGATAAATTAGAGAGGTCCTTTGATGATTTACGTAATGACATTGCTACTGTTAATGAACACACATATATCATAGAAAGAAAACAAGAGGACCTCCTGGTTGACTATACAAAATGGGTTAGCTATACCCAAAATTTGGCTGATCAAGTATCTTCCTTAGAAGCAAAGCTGGCCGATCTTGAGGACCGCTCTCTGCGGAATAATGTGAGGATCAGAGGAATCCCTGAATCTGTCGGTCCTCAGGAGCTGGAGAAGTATGCACAAGCTTTGTTCCAGACTGTCCTGGGGCCTCCTGGAGGGAGCTTTCAAATCAGTTCAAAGATGTTACGCTTTACCCAGACTTATCTTCATATACGCTGTAACAAAGGAGATTCTTCAATGAAATCACCAAAACTTTAAGACTTCTCCAAATCCGCTACCTATGGGGTTTCCCCACAAGACTGATCATCACCAAAGACGGCACACAGCACACCGCCCTCTCCCCAAGACAGGCTCAGGACCTGCTGAGGGGATGGCACCTCCCATCGGGTGAGGAAGCTGAAGACCCGAACAGACCACCAAGGGCAGGCACTCCATTGAGAGTGGGTGCCCTGGACTGGAACCCAAATAGGCAGGACCCTGCCCACTGAGACCCTCTCTCTGCTTAAAGGAAAGATCTCACATTTGACCCTCTGCAGGTCCTGAATTGACGTTACCACACACTCATGGCTCCCTCCACCTGGATTGAGCCTGTTGATGATCCTTATTGACATTAGAGGGGCGGTAAAGTAGATCAAGGACAATTGCTATGTTAAATGTTTAATTTTCCTGTTTGTTTACTTATATGTCTGTTTCTTTTGTGCTACGTAGTGACCATACTGCACACTGTAACTTTTGAATTGATAAGACATGGTTCTACACATCCACACGGGCAGGGGTACAACCTCTAAACCAACATTACATCTTCAAGTGTAGGAACTTTGATAAATGTTAAAGGTTAACTGTTTGACTCACAGGTTTATCCAATTACAGGTACTGTGCACTATAACTTTTGAAATGATAGGGCGGGGTTCTACACATTCACACGGTTGGGGTACTACCTCTAAACTGACATTACATGTTCAAGTGTAGAGCCTCTGATAAATGTTAAATGTTAATTGTTTGATTCACATGTTTAGCTAATTGCAGGATTGTTTTTCTCTCTCTTTTTTTTTTTTTTCATTTCTGTCCTTCATGTGTTATGCAGGGAACACATCACCTATTGCAAAGCTCACCATCTTAATGCATGATTCCATGTACTTTTCCGGGTGGTGTAACACCCCCTGGTCTAGGTAGTAGGTCAGCTACTTCTGCACTCAGATCATATAGAGGGCATGTGGGCTGCAGCTTGCCCTCCCAGATCGTATAGTGTCTTGGGCTATATCCACCACCATTCCTTAGCTACCCCATAGTAGTGACAGGGGACCCTCTTCCCCCCTCCCTATCCCTCCTACTCACCTCTCTTCTCCTATTTTTCCTCCCTACTCCTGTTCCCCTCCCACTCCTACCTTGTGCCCCTGACCTCCTGTACTATGATTATTACCTGCCATCCCTTTAACAGCATACAATGAAGCACCTAGTCTAGGTTCTCTGAAAATCGTTTACTTGCCTTATCCTACCCTAGAGGTACCTGTTAATCATGCCCATGCTTCCTTCCTTTAGTTACACCTATCCTGAGGCAGGTTAAGTTGCTGAGAGAAGCCTTTTGAGGTACTGCTACTTACCATAGGCTAGGCAAGGCCCATACCCCCCTAATAAATGAGTCACCTTCTCATGTTATGTGACTTTAGAAACCCTCTCTTATTGGTAGATAAGGTAGAGCTGTCTGTAGTAAGTTCATAATTGCACTTCTGATAACTACACCAAAATCTCCTTGTTATTTTTCTTTTCTTTAACTCAAGTGTTTACTCTCTTGGCTAACGTCTATGATATTGTTAATCACAGTCTATATTGTTGCATCTAATTCCTGTTTTTCTTATACACCGGTAGCAGAGAGGAGCGTTGCTGTTGGACTCTCCTTCCGCTACCTTCTCTCCCTCCCCACACACACACAGGGATAAAGAATTTATCCTCTGCATTACACTTTTTGGCAGAGTTCTGTAGTCTCTGCCCAGCTTGAAGAACTGCTTTAATGCCACTGTAGATAGCCGGCTTCTATTCTAGTACCTCCCCCCTTTTTTTTTTTCTCCGCCTTTCCTATTCTTCCCTATAGTCCAACTCTTTGCCTCCCGGACAAAATGAGGATTGGCACGCTTAATGTAAGGGGCCTTAATTCCCCTACTAAAAGGAGTCTACTTCTTAGATTTCTCAAGACCCAACATCTAGAAATAGCATTTCTCCAGGAGACCCACTGTATGGAGGCCAGGGCGGCCATGTTTAAATCTAAAGACTACCCCACATGTATCTCTTTAATGTTCCATAAGAAGGCTAGGGGAGCCTCAATACTAATAAGTAGACACACTTCCTATGACTCTGTCTATCAGGAGCTTGACCCCCCGGGACGGTACATAATCAATGTTTGCCATATAGATAATGTTCTATGCACACTAGTAGCCCTGTATTCGCCCAATGTTAATCAAACAAGTTTTCTCTGTAAAATACTAAGTAGGGTACATAAGCTCAAGCAGGGGCATGTGTTTATAGGGGGCGATTGTAACCTGGTCTGGGACCCCAGCAGAGATAGGAAATCTCATAACAAGCATTCCCCCTCTCAAGCAGAGGAGAATTGCTCTCAACATTTCAAAAATTTGATTTCCCAGTATGTGTTGCAGGATGCCTGGAGAGCGTTGCACCCCGACGATAATGATTACACCTGCTCTACTTCTTTTGCCATTCCTGGTCTCTGGAGAAAGTTATTGGGGCGACGATTATGCCTTGTGTATGGTCCGACCATGATGCGGTTGTCCTAGAAGTAGCTCTTTTGCATGGGGACGGTGCGGGGCATTCCTGGTGGCTACCCAAGTATTTGCTCTTGGATACACATGTGCCCTCCTGGGCGCAGGGAATAGAAGACTTCCTTTCGAGTAAATGAGGCTGAAGATGTTTCTGCCTTTACTTTGTGAGCAACACTCAAGGCCTATATGCAGGGCCTGTTTATTTGGCAGGATAGCGAAACCAAAAAAAAACAGAGGAGCCCCCCTAGCCCAACTATACTATGATTACATTGCCCTAAGGTGATAGCTGAAGAAAGGGCAGCCGAGCTCCTTGGATAATAGAGTACATTCTCTCAAAAAACAAATAGAGCATTTTGAATTGGAAAAGGTCCTACGTAATCTCTACCTTTTGAAGCAGAGGATCTATCATAGGGGTGACAAGGCCAACAGGCTGTTAGCGCACAAATTAAGGCAAAATAAACAAAATAGCGTACATTAAGAAAGGCGGACTTAGATTCTACCCCCCATGTGACATAGGTGAAGCCTTTGTTGACTACTATAGTCAACTATACCAGATGACCCCCAGACCCACTATACCTCTAAAACCACGATCTCTGAATTTTTAGCTGAACTTCAGCTACCGCAGGTTCCTGAAAACTTTTTGGACTCTCTAGCAGCACCCATCTCTATAGAAGAAATTAGTTCCACCATCAAAGGCCTTAAACTCCACAAATCCCCAGGCCCAGACGGCTATGGGGCTCTATTTTACAAAAAAATTGCAACCCTTATTAGCCCTCTCCTGATTAGGCTGTTCAACGTGGCCGCAGAGACTGGATGTTTCTCCAGAGACTTTCTAGAGGCATCCATTTATTACAATCCCTAAGCCAGGGAAGCACCCCTCCCTGTGCGAGAGCTATTGCCCAATCTCCCTTATAAATTATATAGTAGCGGTCATGGCACTGTACTCAGGGCCCTCAGCTAGGGTATGTGGGTTGGGGTTTGTTTCCAGGACCTTTGATATAAAGAATGGCACGAGACAGGGGTGCCCCCTGTCAACTTTGCTGTTTGCCTTGATGGTCGAGCCTTTGTCAGCTAAGCTTAGGGTGAGCCCGCTAGTTCAGGGCCTTGCGCTCTATGATACCCCGCACACATTAGCGCTTTTCACAGATGACTTTGACAGTGTCCCTATCAGAGCTGGAGGATTCCCTACCAGAGCAGTTAAGACTTTTGGCTGAGTTTACAGCCTTATCATACTATATACTTAACTATAATAAGACAGAGGCGTACACTCTTGGTTTGGCCACCGCTAGATTGGATAGTCTGATGAAGGTATGCCCATTTAAATGGTCCACAGATAGCCTGAAACACTTAGGTATAGAACTTTCTCATCACCCCAAGATAATCATTGCAAAAAACTTTGAGCCCCACCTCCAAGACCTTAGACAGATAACTATGAAATGGTCAACTTTGGAAGTCTCTTGGATGGGTAAAGTAATGGCCCTGAAGATGATGCTGCTTCCTAGACTAACTTATCTATTTGGGTGTCTTCCTGTGGCTGTTCCTGGCTATCTTATCAACAATTTCCAGTTGGTCTTCACTAAATTTATCTGGAAAGGATGACCCCCTAGGCTATCTCTCCTTCAATTACAAAAACCCAAGAAATGCGGTGGCATTTCAGCTCCCAACGTTGCCCACTACTATAAGGCGGCCATGCTTTCACATATCGCAGCCTGGGGGATCCAGACCTGTACCTCACACTGGTACCAGATCGAGCAGGCTTTGCTGCCAGCAGGGGTGGACTTGACTGATTTGATCTGGATTCCAGATCATGCTGATATCCTTAAGAGGATTCTCAGCCGCATAATAAAGATGAAGAGAGCCCCGCTCTCATAACACGGTAGCGTTGCATCCCTCGCCTATCCATTCAATCAAGGGACTACTGCAGTGCCTCCCTGACTCGAGACCTAGGAGGTGGGAGACCCTGGGGATCAAGCAGGTCTCGGACCTCTACAAAGGCGATGCCCTTATGCTACCACCTCTCAACTTCCCATTGGATGACTTTCCTAGAGACTTGCAATTTGAGTACCTTAGGTTGACGTCTTTACTCCTATCTTGGGGTTTCCCCAAGTCGGGTTCCCACTCTCTTAAACTCTTTGGGGCACGCTATCTTTCCACTACAAACTTTTGCTCGATTCCCCCTATTTTGTTAAATCTTTTACCACAAGGGACTGTGAGAGGGACCTGGAAGTGGTGTATCAGGAGATGGACTGGCAGCGCGCTCTCCAGGATGTCAATACTGCAGTACGCTGCTCTAATTTGGTTGAATTATACAATAAACTATTACTCCGATGGCATTGGGTCCTGACCAGGTTATATAGAGTTTTTCCTCTTAGATCTGCAGAATGCTGGGGGGGCTGTGGACAGAGAGGCACCCACCTACATGTGTGGTGGAGCTGCCCTAGATTGAAAATTTTCTGGGCACATGTGGCAGACATGTTACTCCACTTACACCTAGTGTAGCAGCTAACAGGGGACACTGCACTCTTCCACCTGGGACTGCAAAAACTTCAGAAAACAGCCAGAACTCTATGTGTTATCATTCTCCTGGCTGCTAAGTTAGCTATAGCTAGACAGTGGGCTAGAGACTCCCCTATAACCCTCACACTAGTACTGGACATCCTTGACTATATACAGAAAATGGAGGAGTACTTACTGAAAGCAGATGGGCGCTATAATCTTTATTGCTCCATCTGGTATACATGGGATGAGTACCAGAGGCGTAGACTGCAATCTGACTGGACTGACTAAACCAAGGCAATACAGAGGCAATACCCTATACCAAGGAGGGATATACCAATGACGAGCACCTGCCCTCCCCTCCTTAGCCTCTAACAGACCTCCCCTTACTTCCCTCCCATTCAGCCACGTAATTATTTATCCCCTTTTTTTTTAATGTATTTATTTATTTTTTTTCCTTCCCCTCCCTTTTCAATGCTCCATTGGCAATCCTTCTGAAGTTCTTCAAGCTTTCCTTTTATAAACGTTGATATGTTTATATTATATATGTTTAATTATTATAAATTTTGTGTCGACTACTGTTATTAACCTAATTCTGGTATATCTGTTCATGTCTAAGCTTGATAAAAGCTGAACAAACTGGTTCCCTAAGCTTTACATCAGTTACTACAGATTTTCTATGACATCGACGTTGTGTCCTCAGCCGCACATTACAATTCCAGGTCCCTCGGGTGGTTCTATCTTATATTGAGGTCACTGTGAAGATATAAGTGATAAAGAAGAGTAATCTTTCAAGCCAATTACCCATGAACAGTTTCTTATTTCCATTTTCTGCACTGTACTGCTCCTTTTTTTTTGCTGTTTGTCTGTTTTTTCTTACTTTAGTTTTTCGATTGTAATTGTACCCTTCAATGTCCTGTTTGCATTGTGATTGTAATAACCAGCTCAATAAAAAAAAATGATTTAATAAAAAAAACCTAAAAAAAAAAACTTGCTTTCAATTTGTAATATGCGCGCTACTTGACTCACACAAAAAGCTGTAGTCAAGCAGAGTTAACGCATGAGCGAGAGTACAAACTACCACTACACTCGTAATCTAGCTCTCTATCATGTGACCACACAAATCATGTTTTTTTTTTTTTGTTTTGTTTGGTTTTTCTTCACACCAAGCACTTTTTTTTTCTTCACATCAAGCACTTACAAAAACACCCAATTATGGAAAATGCCACCACATAAAATTAAAAACAAACAATCAAAACATTTTGTTTTATTTTCTGTATACAGTAAAAAACACAATGGTAATATATGATTCCACATTTTTCATGAGTTCACTTTCCCAAAACATCAACATTTATAGTTCTATAGCTATGGTGTTAAATAAAAATTAGTAATAGATAATTAAAAGAATGGAATGTTTTTGCCAATTTTTACAAATAGATAGCAAGAGAGAGAGAGATATAGATAGATAGATAGATAGATAGATAGATAGATAGATGATAGATAGATGATAGATAGATATATCGATATAGATATGGATACGTATAGATATATATAAAAAGTACCTCATCAAACCTCATTTCAAAGGAGGGCCTCATCAACAACTAAAGAAGCCCCCTCACTTCATAAAACTGCTTTTTGGCTGGTACTGATGGCAGTCGCAGATGCCTTTTTTACAGTGATCACCTGTATTCTAGAGACGAATTGAGCCCAAATAAAGGTCTGTTTGAAGTTGAAGTGCACATCAGTATTCTCTTCTTTACAATGAGAACAAACTACTAATTTACAGCAGACTAATGAGTGCTGGTTGGTGTAAAGGTTGGTGTATATACCTTTGTGGCATCATTATATTTTCTAACACAACACATTGGAAGATTTCTCCAGCATGAGAAGAGAGGTTTGTAACTATCATGGGGGATTCTGCAATGCGAGAAATATGACTTATTTTTTGTTAGATTAAACATCATTGCTATTTGCAAACAAAGGGACTATAGTGATATAATTTCATGTCTTAGCAACCTTGTTATAATGTTTGTCAACAACAACGGTATATGTTATTTGCTCTAACACTTGACTATTGGCTACAGTTCAACTAATTCATTTTAATAGAACTTTTTTCACTGAGACATTTAAACAGGGGGTCAGCTTACCTTTGTAAAGCTGTAAACATCAAAACTCCTTGAAAAACTAGTTTTCAATTGCCTAACCCCCTTCCTGTCCACCAGCTCTTTGCTTGACCACCTGCAATCTGGATTCCGCCCCAAACACTCAACTGAGACTGCCCTTACAAGGTTATTAACGATCTTCTCTCTGCGAAAAGTATTATCCACTACTCTATACTCATCTTACTTGACCCCTAAGCTGCCTTTGACACAGTTGACCACCCCTTCCTCCTACAGACCCTTAGCTCTTTTGGCCTCTGTTACACTGCTCTTTCTTGGATACACTCCTATCTTTCTCACAGATCTTTCTGTGTGTCATTTGTCAGTGACTCCTCCTCTCCAATGCCTCTCTCTTTTGGAGTACCTCAAGGATCTGTTCTGGGTCCTCTACTCTTCTCCATTTATACTTCTTCACTGGGTAAACTTATCAACAGTTATGGCTTTAAATATCACCTCTATGCTGATGACACCCAGATCTACCTCTCCACCCCTGCTCTCTCTCTTTCCCTCTGTCCTTTCTCATGTCAGTGACTGCTTATCTGGTATCTCTTCCTGGATGGCCTCTCACCACCTAAAGATTAACATGTCTAAGACTGAGCTCCTTCTAATCCCCCCCTAAAGATCTATGCCTACTCCTGACTTCTCTACCCCTGTCCACGGCATCACCATTTCCCCATAGTCCCAAGTCCGCTGCCTCGGAGTTACACTTGACTCAAATCTATCATTCGTCCCCCACATCCAATCACTTTCTACATCCTGCCACAAACACCTACGCAATATTTCCAAGATTTGCCCTTTTCTGAGTGCTAACACCACAAAGCAAATAATCCACTCCCTTGTTATTTCCCGACTTGACTACTGCAATAACCTACTTACTGACCTTCCTCTTTCCAGTCTCTCCCCCTTCAATCCATCCTAAATGCCTCTGCCAGGTTAATCCACCTTTCCCGTCACTCTGTATCCACTGCACCTCTCTTCGAGTCCCTTCATTGGCTCCCTATTCACGACAGAATTAAATTAAAAAGTCTCACCCTTACATACAAAGCTCTCACCAACGCTGCTTCACACTACCTATCCTCTCTAATAAACAAGTAAACTCCAGCCCGCCCACTAAGATCCAACAATGACATGCTCCTTGCATCGTCAACTATCACCTCTTCCCATGCTAGACTGCAGGAGTACTGTCGTGCAGCACCCACCCTCTGGAACTCTCTCCCTCATGCTTTGACCTAATCTTTCTTCCTTTAAATGCTCCCTGAAGACTTTTTTGTTCATATAAGCCTACAACCCAACTCAATAATAAATAAATGTAACTTCCCTCATCTAACTTTGCATTAACATCTTCCTCAATCTTGCAGTACTTACCTCCTGTTTCTCAACCTCCTACCCTTCTAGATTGTAAGTTCCCACAGGAATAGAGACATTTTGTCTTGTCTCTTACAAGTTTTATATCAATGTTTTATCTAAATGAATTGTACCCATGGACAGTGCTGCGGAATATGTTGGCGCTTCATAAATAAAGTATAATAATAGTAATAATGATCTGACTGTAATATAGCCAATATATTGTGACTTCTTAAGCTTCTGATTTATTAATATAATTTAAGATTTCACCAGTGATTTATGGATATATGAGCTATTGTGATGTTAATTGGTTTATTTTCCTGTGCAGTAGGATAATAAGGAAAATGTGTTTATTATTTATCAGTATTTTTTAAGCAAATTATCTATTACTGATTTGACTTTATTTATGACAACTTTTTAAAAGGATGTGACAGCACACATGAGAGTATAACTTTCAAATTAACTTCTATTATCACATTTAATTTGTTTTCTTGGTGTCCTTATGAGCAGCAAATCACTTGGGTCTCGATCACATACTTGACAACATGCACGAAAACTATTGTTGCCAATTTTTAATCTAATCGAGCGATCACATACCTGGCTCAGCAGGTTAAGCGCATATATTTTACATGTAGTGCGCATTTTTTACTCCCATAAACTAACATAGAACTGGTGTCGCTAGCTGAACAAATCTGGTGAGCCAACAAGGAATATATGTGCAACAGAAAGTCATTAGCTATCTCCCAGTAGGGCATTTCTGCTCCTGAGCCTTCCTAACCGCTAGATTTGGAGTTTTGTCGGTAACGACCCGAAAAACTAACGCCGGCTTTTTTCTGGCCGCACCATAAAAATAACTCTGGTATTGAGAGTCCACATAAAGGCTGCGTTAGGCTCCAAAAAAGGAGCGTAGAGCATTTTTAACGCAGCTTCAACTCTCGATACCAGAGTTGCTTATGGACGCGGCCAGCCTCAAAAACGTGCTCGTGCACGATTCCCCCCTAGGAAACAATGGGGCTTTTTGAGCTGAAAAAAAACCAAACACCTGCAAAAAAGCCGCGTTCAGCTCCTAACGCAGCCCCATTGTTTGCTATGCGGTAACCCTTCCTACATCTGCACTTAACACTCTAACATGTACCCTGAGTCTAAACACCCCTAACCTTACACTTATTAACCCCTAATCTGCCGCCCCCGCTATCGCTGACCCATGCATATTATTATTAACCCCTAATCTGCCGCTCCGTAAACTGCCGCTACTTACATTATCCCTATGTACCCCTAATCTGCTGCCCTAACATCGCTGACCCCTATATTATATTTATTAACCCCTAATCTGCCCCCCACAACGTCGCCTCCACCTGCCTACACTTATTAACCCCTAATCTGCCGACCGGACCTGAGCGCTACTATAATAAAGTTATTAACCCCTAATCCGCATCACTAACCCTATCATAAATAGTATTAACCCCTAATCTGCCCTCCCTAACATCGCCGACACCTAACTTCAATTATTAACCCCTAATCTGCCAACCGAATCTCGCCGCTATTCTAATAAATGTATTAACCCCTAAAGCTAAGTCTAACCCTAACACTAACACCCCCCTAAGTTAAATATAATTTAAATCTAACGAAATTAATTAACTCTTATTAAATAAATTATTCCTATTTAAAGCTAAATACTTACCTGTAAAATAAATCCTAATATAGCTACAATATAAATTATAATTATATTATAGCTATTTTAGGCTTAATATTTATTTTACAGGTAACTTTGTATTTATTTTAAACATGTACAATAGCTATTAAATAGTTAAGAACTATTTAATAGCTAAAATAGTTAAAATAATTACAAATTTACCTGTAAAAGAAATCCTAACCTAAGTTACAAATAAACCTAACACTAGACTATCAATAAATTAATTAAATAAACTACCTACAATTACCTACAATTAACCTAACACTACACTATCAATAAATTAATTAAATACAATTGCTACAAATAAATACAATTAAATAAACTAGCTAAAGTACAAAAAATAAAAAAGAACAAAGTTAAAAAAAATTTAAATTTTAAAATTTTAAACTAATTACACCTACTCTAAGCCCCCTAATAAAATAACAAAGCCCCCAAAATAAAAAAAATGCCCTACCCTATTCTAAATTACTAAAGTTCAAAGCTCTTTTACCTTACCAGCCCTGAACAGGGCCCTTTGCGGGGCATGCCCCAAGAAATACAGCTCTTTTGCCTGTAAAAAAAAACATACAATACCCCCCCCCCCCAACATTACAACCCACCACCCACATACCCCTAATCTAACCCAAACCCCCCTTAAATAAACCTAACACTAAGCCCCTGAAGATCTTCCTACCTTATCTTCACCATACCAGGTTCACCGATCCGTCCTGAAGAGCTCCTCCGATGTCCTGATCCAAGCCCAAGCGGGGGGATGAAGAGGTCCATGATCCGGCTGAAGTCTTCATCCAAGCGGGGCAGAAGAGGTCTTCCATCCGATTGAAGTCTTCATCCAAGCGGCATCCATCTGGAGCGAAGCGGCAGCATCCTGAAGACCTCCACCGCGGAACATCCATCCTGGCCGACGACTGAACGACGAATGACGGTTCCTTTAAATGACGTCATCCAAGATGGCGTCCCTCGAATTCCGATTGGCTGATAGGATTCTATCAGCCAATCGGAATTAAGGTAGGAATATTCTGATTGGCTGATGGAATCAGCCAATCAGAATCAAGTTCAATCCGATTGGCTGATCCAATCAGCCAATCAGATTGAGCTTGCATTCTATTGGCTGATCAGATCAGCCAATCGGATTGAACTTGATTCTGATTGGCTGATTCCATCAGCCAATCAGAATATTCCTACCTTAATTCCGATTGGCTGATAGAATCCTATCAGCCAATCGGAATTCGAGGGACGCTATCTTGGATGACGTCATTTAATGGAACCGTCATTCGTCGTTCAGTCGTCGGCCAGGATGGATGTTCTGCGGTGGAGGTCTTCAGGATGCTGCCGCTTCGCTACGGATGGATGCCGCTTGGATGAAGACTTCAATCGGATGGAAGACCTCTTCTGCCCCGCTTGGATGAAGACTTCAGCCGGATCATGGACCTCTTCAGCCCCCCGCTTGGGCTTGGATCAGGACATCGGAGGAGCTCTTCAGGACGGATCAGTGAACCTGGTATGGTGAAGATAAGGTGGGAAGATCTTCAGGGGCTTAGTGTTAGGTTTATTTAAGGGGGGTTTCGGTTAGATTAGGGGTATGTGGGTGGTGGGTTGTAATGTTGGGGGGGGTATTGTATGTTTTTTTTTACAGGCAAAAGAGCTGTATTTCTTGGGGCATGCCCCGCAAAGGGCCCTGTTCAGGGCTGGTAAGGTAAAAGAGCTTTGAACTTTAGTAATTTAGAATAGGGTAGGGCATTTTTTTATTTTGGGGGGCTTTGTTATTTTATTAGGGGGCTTAGAGTAGGTGTAATTAGTTTAAAATTGTTGTAATATTTTTCTTATGTTTGTAAATATTTTTTTATTTTTTGTAACTTAGTTCTTTTTTATTTTTTGTACATTAGCTAGTTTATTTAATTGTATTTATTTGTAGCAATTGTATTTAATTAATTTATTGATAGTGTAGTGTTAGGTTAATTGTAGGTAATTGTAGGTAGTTTATTTAATTAATTTATTGATAGTCTAGTGTTAGGTTTATTTGTAACTTAGGTTAGGATTTCTTTTACAGGTAAATTTGTAATTATTTTAACTATTTTAGCTATTAAATAGTTCTTAACTATTTAATAACTATTGTACCTGGTTAAAATAAATACAAAGTTACCTGTAAAATAAATATAAATCCTAAAATAGCTATAATATAATTATAATTTATATTGTAGCTATATTAGGATTTATTTTACAGGTAAGTATTTAGCTTTAAATAGGAATAATTTATTTAATAAGAATTAATTAATTTCGTTAGATTTAAATTATATTTAACTTAGGGGGGTGTTAGTATTAGGGTTAGAATTAGCTTTAGGGGTTAATACATTTATTAGAATAGCGGCGAGATTCGGTCGGCAGATTAGGGGTTAATAATTGAAGTTAGGTGTCGGCGATGTTAGGGAGGGCAGATTAGGGGTTAATACTATTTATGATAGGGTTATTGAGGCGGATTAGGGGTTAATAACTTTATTATAGTAGCGCTCAGGTCCGGTCGGCAGATTAGGGGTTAATAAGTGTAGGCAGGTGGAGGCGACGTTGAGGGGGGCAGATTAGGGGTTAATAAATATAATATAGCGGTCGGCGGTGTTAGGGGCAGCAGATTAGGGGTACATAAGGATAACGTAGGTGGCGGCGCTTTGCGGTCGGCAGATTTGGGGTTAATAAGTGGAGGCAGGTGGAGGCGACGTTGAGGGGAGCAGATTAGGGGTTAATAAATATAATACAGGGGTCGGCGGTGTTAGGGGCAGCAAATTAGGGGTACATAAGGATAACGTAGGTGGCAGTCGGCAGATTAGGGGTTAAAAAATTTTTTTCAAGTGTCGGCGATGTGGGGGGACCTCGGTTTAGGGGTACATAGGTAGTTTATGGGTGTTAGTGTACTTTAGAGCACAGTAGTTAAGAGCTTTATAAACCGGCGTTAGCCCAGAAAGCTCTTAACTACTGACTTTTTTCCTGCGGCTGGAGTTTTGTCGTTAGATGTCTAACGCTCACTTCAGAAATGACTCTAAATACCGGAGTTATAAAAATCCCATTGAAAAGATAGGATACGCAATTTACGTAAGGGGATCTGCAGTATGGAAAATTTCGGCTGAAAAGTGAGCGTTAGACCCTATTTTGAGTGACTCCAAATACCGGCGGTAGCCTAAAACCAGCGTTAGGAGCCTCTAACGCTGGTTTTCACGGCTACCGCCAAACTCCAAATCTAGGCCTAAGTATGCTTTTCAACAAAGAATACAAAGTAAATGAAGCAAATTTGGTATTAGAATTAAAATTAGTAGGTTGTTTAAATTTGCACTCTCTAAAAGTTTAATTTTGACGTTACTGTCCATTTTAATATATTTTGATTGTGAATTATTAATATCAGTAGCATTTTGGGTAGCTAATTCTTGTATATCTAATCAAAAGGTTAAAGTGTGGAACTGCCCTCCATTCTCTTTTCCCTATGGCCTCTATTTAACAAAGTCTGGCGGACCTGATCCGACAGTGCGGATCAGATCCGCCAGACCTCGCTGAATGCGGAGAGCAATACGCTCTCCGTATTCAGCATTGCACCAGCAGCTCGCAAGAGCTGCTGGTGCAACGCCGCCCCCTGCAGACTCGTGGCCAATGGGCCGCCAGCAGGGAGGTGTCAATCAACCCGATCGTACTCGATCGGGTTGATTTCCAGCGATTCCTGTCCACCTGCTCAGTGCAGGCGGACAGGTTATGGAGCAGCGGTCTTTGTGATCGCTGATTCATAACTGCTGATTCAGACTCGCCAGAAACACGGGCCGTCAAGCTCTTTTTGGAGCTTGATAGATAGGCCCCTATGGATTTTGTGGAAATGTATTTCCTCTTGTTAGCCCCTAATTTGACAAGCAGATTACACTCTTTTAAAGGAGTCTTAGATCCCCTCTATACTGTGCAGGAGGTAAGATATGGGCTTTTGGAAGATTCCCCCATCCTCATAGCAAGCAATAAGAATGCATCTGGATTTGTTATTGCATGTGATATTTGTTCCTCATTCTCCCAATACACAATGCTGGATTGCAATGAATAGGAGTCTATGTTTTTGTTCTTCACGTTATATCAGCATTGCAGAAGATGACAACCTGTTGCTTTTCCCAATCAATCGTTATAGGGACATGACACCCACATTTTTTTTTTCATGATTCAGATAGAGAATCCTATTTTACAACAGGTTCCAATTTGCTTCTATTATTAAATTTGCTTTTTTCTCTTGTTATTGTTTGTTGAAGAGCTATCTAGATAGGTAGCATGCACATGTCTGGAGCACTACACGACAGGAAATAGTCCTGCCATCTAGTTGCCATCTTGTGCTCATGCTAATGTATAACACTGATGCGAAAAAGCTGCCAAATAGTACTGCAGATAAGGGCACACTCCTGAACTTACGTTCCTGCTTTTTAACAAAGGATAACAAAAAAGCAAAGAAAATGCAATGTTCCTTTAAATAAAAAAAGATACAGTAGATAGATAGATAGATGGATAGATAGATAGATAGGATCATAGATAGATAGATAGATAGATAGGATTATAGATAAATAGATAGATAGATAGATGATAGATAGATTGATAGATAGATAGATAGATAGGATGATAGATAGATAGATAGATAGGATTATAGATAGATAGATAGATAGATAGATAGAGATAGATAGATAGAATGATAGATAGATAGATAGATAGATAGATAGGATCATAGATAGATAGATAGATAGATAGATAGATAGATAGATGATAGGATGATATCTTGCAGTAAGATTTTGTATACTTAAAAATTGGAAAGCCAGGCATGTACCCAGACTTTCTATGGTTTTTAAAACCCTTCAGAATCAAATCCTTTTTGAGTCACACTACCTGCATGATGTATCTGAGAATAGAATTAAGAAGTTTCTATGGAAATGGTCTCCAGTTATCTTGTCCTTCCCAGCTGTGCTCCAGAGGGTGATCCTCTCTCCGTTCTTAGCTTCAGTGAGCTTTGCGGAACTGACGCTATTAAATGTTTTTCCACATACTTGGATCGAGCGGCCTTGAGAGGAGTGTGGGGTAGAGGCGGAGGGGTAGGGAGGGGGGGTAGGACCAAAGTATGGTGTTTTTTTTTTTTTTTTTCTTCTTCTCTGTTTGTTTGTTTGCTGTCTGTTTGTTTGTTTGTGTGATTTCCAAGTTTCGAAGAATATCTTGTATCACGATGATTAAGTTTGTTCTTTGAAAAACAAAGGGAAAGAAAGGGGGGAAAAAAAGGGGAAAAAAGTATGTAAGAAGCAGATAAGGAAGAGAGAGAAAAAAAAGAAAAAAAGAGAAAAGTCCCAGCAGGTCTATATTTGATTTCAGATGTTTCATATTGATATACCTTAATTGTATTGTGGATTTATAGATAAAATCCTTACAGTGTTGCCTTTTCTTTCTTTTTTTTGTACCATATAACATGCTGGGCCCTGCGTGGCGCAAGATTTGTAATTTGATTTTTCTGTATCTACTGCTGTTTACATATAAATAAAAATTAAAAAAAAAAGGATGATAGATAGATAAATAGATAGATGATAGATAGATAGATAGATAGATAGAAAGATAGATAGATAGATAGATAGATAGATAGATGATAGATAGATAGGATGATGATCGATAGATAGATAGATAGATAGATAGATAGATAGATAGATAGATAGATAGATAGATAGATGATAGATGATAGATAGATAGGATGATAGTTAGATAGCTACATTGATTATTTTTTTTATTAAATCAGGAAATAATCATATTTATTACCTTATGTATTGAATATGCACTAAAACTTTAATGTTAAAGAACATCCACGTCATTCTTTGATATAATAAACACAATGCATAGCCAAAAAAGAAACACGCTATCTAGGCTTTATAATGGCTTTGAATGTCCTTGCATTTCATATCCTTATTAAAACTCACTCAAAACATTGTGCTCCTAATTTATTAAAACAGACTCCTATATTATTTCAATTATACAGATTCCCATTGCCCCTGCTTATGACACAAGCGTTTTGTTTTACATTGTAACTTCAACAAAGCATGATGTTCCTAATCATTTTTTCCCAAACAAATCTGCTACTTGGTAGATGAACATTTTTGTGAATTTTTTTTATTACAATTTCAAGTATTTCTGCAAAATGTATTTTTTAAAAGGACACTGTCAATATGTGGAGTATGAAAGGAACTTGGCCAAATGCTACTTTGTGTTATTTTAATCTCCTTAAAGCTTGCAGACATTAGGGATGTAGAGGCAATTTATATGGAGCATTTCTAAAAATATAATCTGCAATGTACAGCGTATCATTTGCATATGCCCTAGCAATAACTATTTTGAATTTTAGAATCATTTTTGGAGTAATAGGAAGTGAAATCACTGTCTAGCAAGAGAGATACAAATATAATACAAATCTTTAAATGTGCTAATATTTTCTGATTTGTGATTACTTGACATTGTCAATTCTTTATCCATAATCATTTATGTAATGCAGAACTAATATTTTAGGATTTATAAGTTATTTATAAAACTGTGGCTGAGACTATGCAGATACAGAACCTATGGGCTAGATCTTAATTTAGTTGCTAAAAGAGAACTGCTACAAACAAAATTAGTGACAAGAAGTTTTGCATCTCAGCTCCATTTTAGCACTCAGTGTCATAGCCTTGTATCCTTAACAGTGACCAGACCCAAATGGAATAAATTACTTAAAGCAAAAAAAACAACATATAATAGATAAGATGAAAAGTCCAAATAACGAGGCTCTACAACTAGGGATGGGCGAATGTTTCTAAAAAATTGAAAACATTTTTTTTTCGATGCATTCGTTCATTGAAATCGAATTTCAAATGTTTATATAACATTCTAACTTTCTATTTTCAAATTTTTGTTTTAAAATTTTTAATAACATTCGAAAATATTTGTTCAAATAATAGAATGTTTAGCTATGTATTTTATTTCACATTCAATTTCGAATGTGATATTCGAATGTCACATTCTAATTCCAAATAGTATTTCTAGTCTACAACTGTGTATTATAAATGTAACATTCAAATTCGAAAAATAGTATTTCTAGTCTACAACTGTGTTTAATAAATGTAATATTCAAATTTGAATGTCAAAATCGCCCATCTCTATCTACAACCCACTAGAGGCAATAAAAAAAAATTCTGCAAAGATAACTTAGAAAGTTTTCCTGATTGTAAACCAGTTCTGCAGCACTGCTCTTCTTCAGATAGACAGTTGGGGGCCGAATTATCAAGCTCCGAATGGAGCTTGATGCCCCTGTTTCCGCGCAAGCCTTCAGCCTCACCGGAAACAACAGTTATGAAGTAGCTGTCTAAAGACCGCTGCTCCATAACTTGTCTGCTGCCTCTGAGGCTGGGGTCTGCAATCATCCCGATCCTATACGATCAGGCTGATTAACACTCCCTGCTTGCGGCCAATTGGCCGCAAATCTGCAGGGGGCATCATTGCACAAGCAGTTCTGGTGAACTGCTTCTGCAATGTTAAATGCCGACAGCGTATGCAATGTCTGTCGGACATGATACACTACAGCGTTTCATGTCGGACAGAAATTGATAAATCGGCCCCATGGTCTTATAAATACAGCAAATTCTGTAAAAGACAAAGAACAAGAAAGGGGCTTCTAGCTATCTACATGTATCTGCGCTGATGTTCACGTCATCACATGATCAATCTGGTCCCTCACAAAACACATGCAAAAATTCTTCACAAAGTAAAGTTAAACTCATACTAACACCATCTAATAAAAAATAAATATATATATATATATATATATATACATATGTGTGTACATGTGTATTTATGTATTTACAAACATATATACACATATAAACACATAAATACATATGTACACATATCTAGACATATATATAAGTGCATTGGAGCCCTTTGCAGTTAATTGAAAACATGTAAAATCATATAATGCAATATTAATTTTTAATAAAGATTTTAAGTATATATTTACTGTATATATTTTACATTCCAATGTTCTTCTCATATCTTATTTGTATTTTTAAATAGATATTCCTATATATCTGTATAAATCTATACCTATATATAATTATATATATATATATATATATATATAAAATTATATATATATATATATATATATATATATATATATATATATATATATACTGCATATACTGTATATATATATATATGTTGCGGGTAAAGTCAGATATTGGGTAATCCTATCATTACCTGGGTAATGCTAGGATTACCCAAGCAGCTGTGGGTAAAGCCCGATGTAAGATAATAAATTCCCTGAGACTGATCGAGACACTGCATCAAACATATATACGATACACTATAATCCCCCCATCTTCACTTTCTTTTTTTCCTCTGCTAAGGGGGTTTAAGGGGGGTAAAACCCCCCTTTTAAACCTCTTTCCCCAAGGTTCACTTGGGGTGGTTGCCAGAGGATAGGTGGGGCAAAAATAAAAAATTAAATAGTGTAAATGGGGGAAATTACAGTACATCAGGCTTTACCCACAGCAGAATTACAGTACATCGGTCTTCACCCACAGCTGCTTGGGTAAACCTAGCATTACCCTGATTTCTTTCATGATTCAGATAGAGTATACAATTTTAAACAACAATCCAATTTACTTCTATTATCTAATTGGCTTCATTCTTTAGATATCCTTTGTTAAAGAAACAGCAATGCACATGGGTGAGCCATTCACATGAGGCAAATATGTGCAGCCACCAATCAGAAGCTTACAAAGAGAGAAGCGCTCTACCAGGAACGAACAACAGCTCAGTGGCTTGTTCTATGGCAATTTACCACCCGGAGGCAGCCTCTTTTAGACCAGTGTTCTTTTCACAGAAGAAAACTTTCCCGAAGTATATCAGTCTGATCCCGCCAAGTAAGGTCAGTCCAGCCCCGAAATACCAGGCAATTCTCCTCTGAACAAGGAACATGACAACCCCAGACGATCGTTTCGGCCTCCTATGGGCCTCGTCAGTGAGGTGCAGCCACATTCCTCTAAGCACACTGGGCAAGGAGTCCACGTCTGGTTTCCCCCATCACCCATAGGGAGACTTCCCCAGGGTCATAATAATTTGCATACAAAGAGAGAAGCGCTCTACCAGGAACGAACAACAGCTCAGTGGCTTGTTCTATGGCAATTTACCACCCGGAGGCAGCCTCTTTTAGACCAGTGTTCTTTTCACAGAAGAAAACTTTCCCGAAGTATATCAGTCTGATCCCGCCAAGTAAGGTCAGTCCAGCCCCGAAATACCAGGCAATTCTCCTCTGAACAAGGAACATGACAACCCCAGACGATCGTTTCGGCCTCCTATGGGCCTCGTCAGTGAGGTGCAGCCACATTCCTCTAAGCACACTGGGCAAGGAGTCCACGTCTGGTTTCCCCCATCACCCATAGGGAGACTTCCCCAGGGTCATAATAATTTGCATACAAAGAGAGAAGCGCTCTACCAGGAACGAACAACAGCTCAGTGGCTTGTTCTATGGCAATTTACCACCCGGAGGCAGCCTCTTTTAGACCAGTGTTCTTTTCACAGAAGAAAACTTTCCCGAAGTATATCAGTCTGATCCCGCCAAGTAAGGTCAGTCCAGCCCCGAAATACCAGGCAATTCTCCTCTGAACAAGGAACATGACAACCCCAGACGATCGTTTCGGCCTCCTATGGGCCTCGTCAGTGAGGTGCAGCCACATTCCTCTAAGCACACTGGGCAAGGAGTCCACGTCTGGTTTCCCCCATCACCCATAGGGAGACTTCCCCAGGGTCATAATAATTTGCATACAAAGAGAGAAGCGCTCTACCAGGAACGAACAACAGCTCAGTGGCTTGTTCTATGGCAATTTACCACCCGGAGGCAGCCTCTTTTAGACCAGTGTTCTTTTCACAGAAGAAAACTTTCCCGAAGTATATCAGTCTGATCCCGCCAAGTAAGGTCAGTCCAGCCCCGAAATACCAGGCAATTCTCCTCTGAACAAGGAACATGACAACCCCAGACGATCGTTTCGGCCTCCTATGGGCCTCGTCAGTGAGGTGCAGCCACATTCCTCTAAGCACACTGGGCAAGGAGTCCACGTCTGGTTTCCCCCATCACCCATAGGGAGACTTCCCCAGGGTCATAATAATTTGCATACAAAGAGAGAAGCGCTCTACCAGGAACGAACAACAGCTCAGTGGCTTGTTCTATGGCAATTTACCACCCGGAGGCAGCCTCTTTTAGACCAGTGTTCTTTTCACAGAAGAAAACTTTCCCGAAGTATATCAGTCTGATCCCGCCAAGTAAGGTCAGTCCAGCCCCGAAATACCAGGCAATTCTCCTCTGAACAAGGAACATGACAACCCCAGACGATCGTTTCGGCCTCCTATGGGCCTCGTCAGTGAGGTGCAGCCACATTCCTCTAAGCACACTGGGCAAGGAGTCCACGTCTGGTTTCCCCCATCACCCATAGGGAGACTTCCCCAGGGTCATAATAATTTGCATACAAAGAGAGAAGCGCTCTACCAGGAACGAACAACAGCTCAGTGGCTTGTTCTATGGCAATTTACCACCCGGAGGCAGCCTCTTTTAGACCAGTGTTCTTTTCACAGAAGAAAACTTTCCCGAAGTATATCAGTCTGATCCCGCCAAGTAAGGTCAGTCCAGCCCCGAAATACCAGGCAATTCTCCTCTGAACAAGGAACATGACAACCCCAGACGATCGTTTCGGCCTCCTATGGGCCTCGTCAGTGAGGTGCAGCCACATTCCTCTAAGCACACTGGGCAAGGAGTCCACGTCTGGTTTCCCCCATCACCCATAGGGAGACTTCCCCAGGGTCATAATAATTTGCATACAAAGAGAGAAGCGCTCTACCAGGAACGAACAACAGCTCAGTGGCTTGTTCTATGGCAATTTACCACCCGGAGGCAGCCTCTTTTAGACCAGTGTTCTTTTCACAGAAGAAAACTTTCCCGAAGTATATCAGTCTGATCCCGCCAAGTAAGGTCAGTCCAGCCCCGAAATACCAGGCAATTCTCCTCTGAACAAGGAACATGACAACCCCAGACGATCGTTTCGGCCTCCTATGGGCCTCGTCAGTGAGGTGCAGCCACATTCCTCTAAGCACACTGGGCAAGGAGTCCACGTCTGGTTTCCCCCATCACCCATAGGGAGACTTCCCCAGGGTCATAATAATTTGCATACAAAGAGAGAAGCGCTCTACCAGGAACGAACAACAGCTCAGTGGCTTGTTCTATGGCAATTTACCACCCGGAGGCAGCCTCTTTTAGACCAGTGTTCTTTTCACAGAAGAAAACTTTCCCGAAGTATATCAGTCTGATCCCGCCAAGTAAGGTCAGTCCAGCCCCGAAATACCAGGCAATTCTCCTCTGAACAAGGAACATGACAACCCCAGACGATCGTTTCGGCCTCCTATGGGCCTCGTCAGTGAGGTGCAGCCACATTCCTCTAAGCACACTGGGCAAGGAGTCCACGTCTGGTTTCCCCCATCACCCATAGGGAGACTTCCCCAGGGTCATAATAATTTGCATACAAAGAGAGAAGCGCTCTACCAGGAACGAACAACAGCTCAGTGGCTTGTTCTATGGCAATTTACCACCCGGAGGCAGCCTCTTTTAGACCAGTGTTCTTTTCACAGAAGAAAACTTTCCCGAAGTATATCAGTCTGATCCCGCCAAGTAAGGTCAGTCCAGCCCCGAAATACCAGGCAATTCTCCTCTGAACAAGGAACATGACAACCCCAGACGATCGTTTCGGCCTCCTATGGGCCTCGTCAGTGAGGTGCAGCCACATTCCTCTAAGCACACTGGGCAAGGAGTCCACGTCTGGTTTCCCCCATCACCCATAGGGAGACTTCCCCAGGGTCATAATAATTTGCATACAAAGAGAGAAGCGCTCTACCAGGAACGAACAACAGCTCAGTGGCTTGTTCTATGGCAATTTACCACCCGGAGGCAGCCTCTTTTAGACCAGTGTTCTTTTCACAGAAGAAAACTTTCCCGAAGTATATCAGTCTGATCCCGCCAAGTAAGGTCAGTCCAGCCCCGAAATACCAGGCAATTCTCCTCTGAACAAGGAACATGACAACCCCAGACGATCGTTTCGGCCTCCTATGGGCCTCGTCAGTGAGGTGCAGCCACATTCCTCTAAGCACACTGGGCAAGGAGTCCACGTCTGGTTTCCCCCATCACCCATAGGGAGACTTCCCCAGGGTGATAATAATTTGCATACAAAGAGAGAAGCGCTCTACCAGGAACGAACAACAGCTCAGTGGCTTGTTCTATGGCAATTTACCACCCGGAGGCAGCCTCTTTTAGACCAGTGTTCTTTTCACAGAAGAAAACTTTCCCGAAGTATATCAGTCTGATCCCGCCAAGTAAGGTCAGTCCAGCCCCGAAATACCAGGCAATTCTCCTCTGAACAAGGAACATGACAACCCCAGACGATCGTTTCGGCCTCCTATGGGCCTCGTCAGTGAGGTGCAGCCACATTCCTCTAAGCACACTGGGCAAGGAGTCCACGTCTGGTTTCCCCCATCACCCATAGGGAGACTTCCCCAGGGTCATAATAATTTGCATACAAAGAGAGAAGCGCTCTACCAGGAACGAACAACAGCTCAGTGGCTTGTTCTATGGCAATTTACCACCCGGAGGCAGCCTCTTTTAGACCAGTGTTCTTTTCACAGAAGAAAACTTTCCCGAAGTATATCAGTCTGATCCCGCCAAGTAAGGTCAGTCCAGCCCCGAAATACCAGGCAATTCTCCTCTGAACAAGGAACATGACAACCCCAGACGATCGTTTCGGCCTCCTATGGGCCTCGTCAGTGAGGTGCAGCCACATTCCTCTAAGCACACTGGGCAAGGAGTCCACGTCTGGTTTCCCCCATCACCCATAGGGAGACTTCCCCAGGGTCATAATAATTTGCATACAAAGAGAGAAGCGCTCTACCAGGAACGAACAACAGCTCAGTGGCTTGTTCTATGGCAATTTACCACCCGGAGGCAGCCTCTTTTAGACCAGTGTTCTTTTCACAGAAGAAAACTTTCCCGAAGTATATCAGTCTGATCCCGCCAAGTAAGGTCAGTCCAGCCCCGAAATACCAGGCAATTCTCCTCTGAACAAGGAACATGACAACCCCAGACGATCGTTTCGGCCTCCTATGGGCCTCGTCAGTGAGGTGCAGCCACATTCCTCTAAGCACACTGGGCAAGGAGTCCACGTCTGGTTTCCCCCATCACCCATAGGGAGACTTCCCCAGGGTCATAATAATTTGCATACAAAGAGAGAAGCGCTCTACCAGGAACGAACAACAGCTCAGTGGCTTGTTCTATGGCAATTTACCACCCGGAGGCAGCCTCTTTTAGACCAGTGTTCTTTTCACAGAAGAAAACTTTCCCGAAGTATATCAGTCTGATCCCGCCAAGTAAGGTCAGTCCAGCCCCGAAATACCAGGCAATTCTCCTCTGAACAAGGAACATGACAACCCCAGACGATCGTTTCGGCCTCCTATGGGCCTCGTCAGTGAGGTGCAGCCACATTCCTCTAAGCACACTGGGCAAGGAGTCCACGTCTGGTTTCCCCCATCACCCATAGGGAGACTTCCCCAGGGTCATAATAATTTGCATACAAAGAGAGAAGCGCTCTACCAGGAACGAACAACAGCTCAGTGGCTTGTTCTATGGCAATTTACCACCCGGAGGCAGCCTCTTTTAGACCAGTGTTCTTTTCACAGAAGAAAACTTTCCCGAAGTATATCAGTCTGATCCCGCCAAGTAAGGTCAGTCCAGCCCCGAAATACCAGGCAATTCTCCTCTGAACAAGGAACATGACAACCCCAGACGATCGTTTCGGCCTCCTATGGGCCTCGTCAGTGAGGTGCAGCCACATTCCTCTAAGCACACTGGGCAAGGAGTCCACGTCTGGTTTCCCCCATCACCCATAGGGAGACTTCCCCAGGGTCATAATAATTTGCATACAAAGAGAGAAGCGCTCTACCAGGAACGAACAACAGCTCAGTGGCTTGTTCTATGGCAATTTACCACCCGGAGGCAGCCTCTTTTAGACCAGTGTGCTTTTCACAGAAGAAAACTTTCCCGAAGTATATCAGTCTGATCCCGCCAAGTAAGGTCAGTCCAGCCCCGAAATACCAGGCAATTCTCCTCTGAACAAGGAACATGACAACCCCAGACGATCGTTTCGGCCTCCTATGGGCCTCGTCAGTGAGGTGCAGCCACATTCCTCTAAGCACACTGGGCAAGGAGTCCACGTCTGGTTTCCCCCATCACCCATAGGGAGACTTCCCCAGGGTCATAATAATTTGCATACAAAGAGAGAAGCGCTCTACCAGGAACGAACAACAGCTCAGTGGCTTGTTCTATGGCAATTTACCACCCGGAGGCAGCCTCTTTTAGACCAGTGTTCTTTTCACAGAAGAAAACTTTCCCGAAGTATATCAGTCTGATCCCGCCAAGTAAGGTCAGTCCAGCCCCGAAATACCAGGCAATTCTCCTCTGAACAAGGAACATGACAACCCCAGACGATCGTTTCGGCCTCCTATGGGCCTCGTCAGTGAGGTGCAGCCACATTCCTCTAAGCACACTGGGCAAGGAGTCCACGTCTGGTTTCCCCCATCACCCATAGGGAGACTTCCCCAGGGTCATAATAATTTGCATACAAAGAGAGAAGCGCTCTACCAGGAACGAACAACAGCTCAGTGGCTTGTTCTATGGCAATTTACCACCCGGAGGCAGCCTCTTTTAGACCAGTGTTCTTTTCACAGAAGAAAACTTTCCCGAAGTATATCAGTCTGATCCCGCCAAGTAAGGTCAGTCCAGCCCCGAAATACCAGGCAATTCTCCTCTGAACAAGGAACATGACAACCCCAGACGATCGTTTCGGCCTCCTATGGGCCTCGTCAGTGAGGTGCAGCCACATTCCTCTAAGCACACTGGGCAAGGAGTCCACGTCTGGTTTCCCCCATCACCCATAGGGAGACTTCCCCAGGGTCATAATAATTTGCATACAAAGAGAGAAGCGCTCTACCAGGAACGAACAACAGCTCAGTGGCTTGTTCTATGGCAATTTACCACCCGGAGGCAGCCTCTTTTAGACCAGTGTTCTTTTCACAGAAGAAAACTTTCCCGAAGTATATCAGTCTGATCCCGCCAAGTAAGGTCAGTCCAGCCCCGAAATACCAGGCAATTCTCCTCTGAACAAGGAACATGACAACCCCAGACGATCGTTTCGGCCTCCTATGGGCCTCGTCAGTGAGGTGCAGCCACATTCCTCTAAGCACACTGGGCAAGGAGTCCACGTCTGGTTTCCCCCATCACCCATAGGGAGACTTCCCCAGGGTCATAATAATTTGCATACAAAGAGAGAAGCGCTCTACCAGGAACAAACAACAGCTCAGTGGCTTGTTCTATGGCAATTTACCACCCGGAGGCAGCCTCTTTTAGACCAGTGTTCTTTTCACAGAAGAAAACTTTCCCGAAGTATATCAGTCTGATCCCGCCAAGTAAGGTCAGTCCAGCCCCGAAATACCAGGCAATTCTCCTCTGAACAAGGAACATGACAACCCCAGACGATCGTTTCGGCCTCCTATGGGCCTCGTCAGTGAGGTGCAGCCACATTCCTCTAAGCACACTGGGCAAGGAGTCCACGTCTGGTTTCCCCCATCACCCATAGGGAGACTTCCCCAGGGTCATAATAATTTGCATACAAAGAGAGAAGCGCTCTACCAGGAACGAACAACAGCTCAGTGGCTTGTTCTATGGCAATTTACCACCCGGAGGCAGCCTCTTTTAGACCAGTGTTCTTTTCACAGAAGAAAACTTTCCTGAAGTATATCAGTCTGATCCCGCCAAGTAAGGTCAGTCCAGCCCCGAAATACCAGGCAATTCTCCTCTGAACAAGGAACATGACAACCCCAGACGATCGTTTCGGCCTCCTATGGGCCTCGTCAGTGAGGTGCAGCCACATTCCTCTAAGCACACTGGGCAAGGAGTCCACGTCTGGTTTCCCCCATCACCCATAGGGAGACTTCCCCAGGGTCATAATAATTTGCATACAAAGAGAGAAGCGCTCTACCAGGAACGAACAACAGCTCAGTGGCTTGTTCTATGGCAATTTACCACCCGGAGGCAGCCTCTTTTAGACCAGTGTTCTTTTCACAGAAGAAAACTTTCCCGAAGTATATCAGTCTGATCCCGCCAAGTAAGGTCAGTCCAGCCCCGAAATACCAGGCAATTCTCCTCTGAACAAGGAACATGACAACCCCAGACGATCGTTTCGGCCTCCTATGGGCCTCGTCAGTGAGGTGCAGCCACATTCCTCTAAGCACACTGGGCAAGGAGTCCACGTCTGGTTTCCCCCATCACCCATAGGGAGACTTCCCCAGGGTCATAATAATTTGCATACAAAGAGAGAAGCGCTCTACCAGGAACGAACAACAGCTCAGTGGCTTGTTCTATGGCAATTTACCACCCGGAGGCAGCCTCTTTTAGACCAGTGTTCTTTTCACAGAAGAAAACTTTCCCGAAGTATATCAGTCTGATCCCGCCAAGTAAGGTCAGTCCAGCCCCGAAATACCAGGCAATTCTCCTCTGAACAAGGAACATGACAACCCCAGACGATCGTTTCGGCCTCCTATGGGCCTCGTCAGTGAGGTGCAGCCACATTCCTCTAAGCACACTGGGCAAGGAGTCCACGTCTGGTTTCCCCCATCACCCATAGGGAGACTTCCCCAGGGTCATAATAATTTGCATACAAAGAGAGAAGCGCTCTACCAGGAACGAACAACAGCTCAGTGGCTTGTTCTATGGCAATTTACCACCCGGAGGCAGCCTCTTTTAGACCAGTGTTCTTTTCACAGAAGAAAACTTTCCCGAAGTATATCAGTCTGATCCCGCCAAGTAAGGTCAGTCCAGCCCCGAAATACCAGGCAATTCTCCTCTGAACAAGGAACATGACAACCCCAGACGATCGTTTCGGCCTCCTATGGGCCTCGTCAGTGAGGTGCAGCCACATTCCTCTAAGCACACTGGGCAAGGAGTCCACGTCTGGTTTCCCCCATCACCCATAGGGAGACTTCCCCAGGGTCATAATAATTTGCATACAAAGAGAGAAGCGCTCTACCAGGAACGAACAACAGCTCAGTGGCTTGTTCTATGGCAATTTACCACCCGGAGGCAGCCTCTTTTAGACCAGTGTTCTTTTCACAGAAGAAAACTTTCCCGAAGTATATCAGTCTGATCCCGCCAAGTAAGGTCAGTCCAGCCCCGAAATACCAGGCAATTCTCCTCTGAACAAGGAACATGACAACCCCAGACGATCGTTTCGGCCTCCTATGGGCCTCGTCAGTGAGGTGCAGCCACATTCCTCTAAGCACACTGGGCAAGGAGTCCACGTCTGGTTTCCCCCATCACCCATAGGGAGACTTCCCCAGGGTCATAATAATTTGCATACAAAGAGAGAAGCGCTCTACCAGGAACGAACAACAGCTCAGTGGCTTGTTCTATGGCAATTTACCACCCGGAGGCAGCCTCTTTTAGACCAGTGTTCTTTTCACAGAAGAAAACTTTCCCGAAGTATATCAGTCTGATCCCGCCAAGTAAGGTCAGTCCAGCCCCGAAATACCAGGCAATTCTCCTCTGAACAAGGAACATGACAACCCCAGACGATCGTTTCGGCCTCCTATGGGCCTCGTCAGTGAGGTGCAGCCACATTCCTCTAAGCACACTGGGCAAGGAGTCCACGTCTGGTTTCCCCCATCACCCATAGGGAGACTTCCCCAGGGTCATAATAATTTGCATACAAAGAGAGAAGCGCTCTACCAGGAACGAACAACAGCTCAGTGGCTTGTTCTATGGCAATTTACCACCCGGAGGCAGCCTCTTTTAGACCAGTGTTCTTTTCACAGAAGAAAACTTTCCCGAAGTATATCAGTCTGATCCCGCCAAGTAAGGTCAGTCCAGCCCCGAAATACCAGGCAATTCTCCTCTGAACAAGGAACATGACAACCCCAGACGATCGTTTCGGCCTCCTATGGGCCTCGTCAGTGAGGTGCAGCCACATTCCTCTAAGCACACTGGGCAAGGAGTCCACGTCTGGTTTCCCCCATCACCCATAGGGAGACTTCCCCAGGGTCATAATAATTTGCATACAAAGAGAGAAGCGCTCTACCAGGAACGAACAACAGCTCAGTGGCTTGTTCTATGGCAATTTACCACCCGGAGGCAGCCTCTTTTAGACCAGTGTTCTTTTCACAGAAGAAAACTTTCCCGAAGTATATCAGTCTGATCCCGCCAAGTAAGGTCAGTCCAGCCCCGAAATACCAGGCAATTCTCCTCTGAACAAGGAACATGACAACCCCAGACGATCGTTTCGGCCTCCTATGGGCCTCGTCAGTGAGGTGCAGCCACATTCCTCTAAGCACACTGGGCAAGGAGTCCACGTCTGGTTTCCCCCATCACCCATAGGGAGACTTCCCCAGGGTCATAATAATTTGCATACAAAGAGAGAAGCGCTCTACCAGGAACGAACAACAGCTCAGTGGCTTGTTCTATGGCAATTTACCACCCGGAGGCAGCCTCTTTTAGACCAGTGTTCTTTTCACAGAAGAAAACTTTCCCGAAGTATATCAGTCTGATCCCGCCAAGTAAGGTCAGTCCAGCCCCGAAATACCAGGCAATTCTCCTCTGAACAAGGAACATGACAACCCCAGACGATCGTTTCGGCCTCCTATGGGCCTCGTCAGTGAGGTGCAGCCACATTCCTCTAAGCACACTGGGCAAGGAGTCCACATCTGGTTTCCCCCATCACCCATAGGGAGACTTCCCCAGGGTCATAATAATTTGCATACAAAGAGAGAAGCGCTCTACCAGGAACGAACAACAGCTCAGTGGCTTGTTCTATGGCAATTTACCACCCGGAGGCAGCCTCTTTTAGACCAGTGTTCTTTTCACAGAAGAAAACTTTCCCGAAGTATATCAGTCTGATCCCGCCAAGTAAGGTCAGTCCAGCCCCGAAATACCAGGCAATTCTCCTCTGAACAAGGAACATGACAACCCCAGACGATCGTTTCGGCCTCCTATGGGCCTCGTCAGTGAGGTGCAGCCACATTCCTCTAAGCACACTGGGCAAGGAGTCCACGTCTGGTTTCCCCCATCACCCATAGGGAGACTTCCCCAGGGTCATAATAATTTGCATACAAAGAGAGAAGCGCTCTACCAGGAACGAACAACAGCTCAGTGGCTTGTTCTATGGCAATTTACCACCCGGAGGCAGCCTCTTTTAGACCAGTGTTCTTTTCACAGAAGAAAACTTTCCCGAAGTATATCAGTCTGATCCCGCCAAGTAAGGTCAGTCCAGCCCCGAAATACCAGGCAATTCTCCTCTGAACAAGGAACATGACAACCCCAGACGATCGTTTCGGCCTCCTATGGGCCTCATCAGTGAGGTGCAGCCACATTCCTCTAAGCACACTGGGCAAGGAGTCCACGTCTGGTTTCCCCCATCACCCATAGGGAGACTTCCCCAGGGTCATAATAATTTGCATACAAAGAGAGAAGCGCTCTACCAGGAACGAACAACAGCTCAGTGGCTTGTTCTATGGCAATTTACCACCCGGAGGCAGCCTCTTTTAGACCAGTGTTCTTTTCACAGAAGAAAACTTTCCCGAAGTATATCAGTCTGATCCCGCCAAGTAAGGTCAGTCCAGCCCCGAAATACCAGGCAATTCTCCTCTGAACAAGGAACATGACAACCCCAGACGATCGTTTCGGCCTCCTATGGGCCTCGTCAGTGAGGTGCAGCCACATTCCTCTAAGCACACTGGGCAAGGAGTCCACGTCTGGTTTCCCCCATCACCCATAGGGAGACTTCCCCAGGGTCATAATAATTTGCATACAAAGAGAGAAGCGCTCTACCAGGAACGAACAACAGCTCAGTGGCTTGTTCTATGGCAATTTACCACCCGGAGGCAGCCTCTTTTAGACCAGTGTTCTTTTCACAGAAGAAAACTTTCCCGAACTATATCAGTCTGATCCCGCCAAGTAAGGTCAGTCCAGCCCCGAAATACCAGGCAATTCTCCTCTGAACAAGGAACATGACAACCCCAGACGATCGTTTCGGCCTCCTATGGGCCTCGTCAGTGAGGTGCAGCCACATTCCTCTAAGCACACTGGGCAAGGAGTCCACGTCTGGTTTCCCCCATCACCCATAGGGAGACTTCCCCAGGGTCATAATAATTTGCATACAAAGAGAGAAGCGCTCTACCAGGAACGAACAACAGCTCAGTGGCTTGTTCTATGGCAATTTACCACCCGGAGGCAGCCTCTTTTAGACCAGTGTTCTTTTCACAGAAGAAAACTTTCCCGAAGTATATCAGTCTGATCCCGCCAAGTAAGGTCAGTCCAGCCCCGAAATACCAGGCAATTCTCCTCTGAACAAGGAACATGACAACCCCAGACGATCGTTTCGGCCTCCTATGGGCCTCGTCAGTGAGGTGCAGCCACATTCCTCTAAGCACACTGGGCAAGGAGTCCACGTCTGGTTTCCCCCATCACCCATAGGGAGACTTCCCCAGGGTCATAATAATTTGCATACAAAGAGAGAAGCGCTCTACCAGGAACGAACAACAGCTCAGTGGCTTGTTCTATGGCAATTTACCACCCGGAGGCAGCCTCTTTTAGACCAGTGTTCTTTTCACAGAAGAAAACTTTCCCGAAGTATATCAGTCTGATCCCGCCAAGTAAGGTCAGTCCAGCCCCGAAATACCAGGCAATTCTCCTCTGAACAAGGAACATGACAACCCCAGACGATCGTTTCGGCCTCCTTGTTCAGAGGAGAATTGCCTGGTATTTCGGGGCTGGACTGACCTTACTTGGCGGGATCAGACTGATATACTTCAGGAAAGTTTTCTTCTGTGAAAAGCACACTGGTCTAAAAGAGGCTGCTTCCGGGTGGTAAATCGCCATAGAACAAGCCACTGAGCTGTTGTTCGTTCCTGGTAGAGCGCTTCTCTCTTTGTATGCAAATTATTATGACCCTGGGGAAGTCTCCCTATGGGTGATGGGGGAAACCAGACGTGGACTCCTTGCCCAGTGTGCTTAGAGGAATGTGGCTGCACCTCACTGACGAGGCCCATAGAAGGCCGAAACGATCGTCTGGGGTTGTCATGTTCCTTGTTCAGAGGAGAATTGCCTGGTATTTCGGGGCTGGACTGACCTTACTTGGCGGGATCAGACTGATATACTTCAGGAAAGTTTTCTTCTGTGAAAAGCACACTGGTCTAAAAGAGGCTGCTTCCGGGTGGTAAATCGCCATAGAACAAGCCACTGAGCTGTTGTTCGTTCCTGGTAGAGCGCTTCTCTCTTTGTATGCAAATTATTATGACCCTGGGGAAGTCTCCCTATGGGTGATGGGGGAAACCAGACGTGGACTCCTTGCCCAGTGTGCTTAGAGGAATGTGGCTGCACCTCACTGACGAGGCCCATAGAAGGCCGAAACGATCGTCTGGGGTTGTCATGTTCCTTGTTCAGAGGAGAATTGCCTGGTATTTCGGGGCTGGACTGACCTTACTTGGCGGGATCAGACTGATATACTTCAGGAAAGTTTTCTTCTGTGAAAAGCACACTGGTCTAAAAGAGGCTGCTTCCGGGTGGTAAATCGCCATAGAACAAGCCACTGAGCTGTTGTTCGTTCCTGGTAGAGCGCTTCTCTCTTTGTATGCAAATTATTATGACCCTGGGGAAGTCTCCCTATGGGTGATGGGGGAAACCAGACGTGGACTCCTTGCCCAGTGTGCTTAGAGGAATGTGGCTGCACCTCACTGACGAGGCCCATAGAAGGCCGAAATGATCGTCTGGGGTTGTCATGTTCCTTGTTCAGAGGAGAATTGCCTGGTATTTCGGGGCTGGACTGACCTTACTTGGCGGGATCAGACTGATATACTTCAGGAAAGTTTTCTTCTGTGAAAAGCACACTGGTCTAAAAGAGGCTGCTTCCGGGTGGTAAATCGCCATAGAACAAGCCACTGAGCTGTTGTTCGTTCCTGGTAGAGCGCTTCTCTCTTTGTATGCAAATTATTATGACCCTGGGGAAGTCTCCCTATGGGTGATGGGGGAAACCAGACGTGGACTCCTTGCCCAGTGTGCTTAGAGGAATGTGGCTGCACCTCACTGACGAGGCCCATAGAAGGCCGAAACGATCGTCTGGGGTTGTCATGTTCCTTGTTCAGAGGAGAATTGCCTGGTATTTCGGGGCTGGACTGACCTTACTTGGCGGGATCAGACTGATATACTTCAGGAAAGTTTTCTTCTGTGAAAAGCACACTGGTCTAAAAGAGGCTGCTTCCGGGTGGTAAATCGCCATAGAACAAGCCACTGAGCTGTTGTTCGTTCCTGGTAGAGCGCTTCTCTCTTTGTATGCAAATTATTATGACCCTGGGGAAGTCTCCCTATGGGTGATGGGGGAAACCAGACGTGGACTCCTTGCCCAGTGTGCTTAGAGGAATGTGGCTGCACCTCACTGACGAGGCCCATAGAAGGCCGAAACGATCGTCTGGGGTTGTCATGTTCCTTGTTCAGAGGAGAATTGCCTGGTATTTCGGGGCTGGACTGACCTTACTTGGCAAAATCAGACTGATATACTTCAGGAAAGTTTTCTTCTGTGAAAAGCACACTGGTCTAAAAGAGGCTGCTTCCGGGTGGTAAATCGCCATAGAACAAGCCACTGAGCTGTTGTTCGTTCCTGGGAGAGCGCTTCTCTCTTTGTATGCAAATTATTATGACCCTGGGGAAGTCTCCCTATGGGTGATGGGGGAAACCAGACGTGGACTCCTTGCCCAGTGTGCTTAGAGGAATGTGGCTGCACCTCACTGACGAGGCCCATAGAAGGCCGAAACGATCGTCTGGGGTTGTCATGTTCCTTGTTCAGAGGAGAATTGCCTGGTATTTCGGGGCTGGACTGACCTTACTTGGCGGGATCAGACTGATATACTTCAGGAAAGTTTTCTTCTGTGAAAAGCACACTGGTCTAAAAGAGGCTGCTTCCGGGTGGTAAATCGCCATAGAACAAGCCACTGAGCTGTTGTTCGTTCCTGGTAGAGCGCTTCTCTCTTTGTATGCAAATTATTATGACCCTGGGGAAGTCTCCCTATGGGTGATGGGGGAAACCAGACGTGGACTCCTTGCCCAGTGTGCTTAGAGGAATGTGGCTGCACCTCACTGACGAGGCCCATAGAAGGCCGAAACGATCGTCTGGGGTTGTCATGTTCCTTGTTCAGAGGAGAATTGCCTGGTATTTCGGGGCTGGACTGACCTTACTTGGCGGGATCAGACTGATATACTTCAGGAAAGTTTTCTTCTGTGAAAAGCACACTGGTCTAAAAGAGGCTGCTTCCGGGTGGTAAATCGCCATAGAACAAGCCACTGAGCTGTTGTTCGTTCCTGGTAGAGCGCTTCTCTCTTTGTATGCAAATTATTATGACCCTGGGGAAGTCTCCCTATGGGTGATGGGGGAAACCAGACGTGGACTCCTTGCCCAGTGTGCTTAGAGGAATGTGGCTGCACCTCACTGACGAGGCCCATAGAAGGCCGAAACGATCGTCTGGGGTTGTCATGTTCCTTGTTCAGAGGAGAATTGCCTGGTATTTCGGGGCTGGACTGACCTTACTTGGCGGGATCAGACTGATATACTTCAGGAAAGTTTTCTTCTGTGAAAAGCACACTGGTCTAAAAGAGGCTGCTTCCGGGTGGTAAATCGCCATAGAACAAGCCACTGAGCTGTTGTTCGTTCCTGGTAGAGCGCTTCTCTCTTTGTATGCAAATTATTATGACCCTGGGGAAGTCTCCCTATGGGTGATGGGGGAAACCAGACGTGGACTCCTTGCCCAGTGTGCTTAGAGGAATGTGGCTGCACCTCACTGACGAGGCCCATAGAAGGCCGAAACGATCGTCTGGGGTTGTCATGTTCCTTGTTCAGAGGAGAATTGCCTGGTATTTCGGGGCTGGACTGACCTTACTTGGCGGGATCAGACTGATATACTTCAGGAAAGTTTTCTTCTGTGAAAATCACACTGGTCTAAAAGAGGCTGCTTCCGGGTGGTAAATCGCCATAGAACAAGCCACTGAGCTGTTGTTCGTTCCTGGTAGAGCGCTTCTCTCTTTGTATGCAAATTATTATGACCCTGGGGAAGTCTCCCTATGGGTGATGGGGGAAACCAGACGTGGACTCCTTGCCCAGTGTGCTTAGAGGAATGTGGCTGCACCTCACTGACGAGGCCCATAGAAGGCCGAAACGATCGTCTGGGGTTGTCATGTTCCTTGTTCAGAGGAGAATTGCCTGGTATTTCGGGGCTGGACTGACCTTACTTGGCGGGATCAGACTGATATACTTCAGGAAAGTTTTCTTCTGTGAAAAGCACACTGGTCTAAAAGAGGCTGCTTCCGGGTGGTAAATCGCCATAGAACAAGCCACTGAGCTGTTGTTCGTTCCTGGTAGAGCGCTTCTCTCTTTGTATGCAAATTATTATGACCCTGGGGAAGTCTCCCTATGGGTGATGGGGGAAACCAGACGTGGACTCCTTGCCCAGTGTGCTTAGAGGAATGTGGCTGCACCTCACTGACGAGGCCCATAGAAGGCCGAAACGATCGTCTGGGGTTGTCATGTTCCTTGTTCAGAGGAGAATTGCCTGGTATTTCGGGGCTGGACTGACCTTACTTGGCGGGATCAGACTGATATACTTCAGGAAAGTTTTCTTCTGTGAAAAGCACACTGGTCTAAAAGAGGCTGCTTCCGGGTGGTAAATCGCCATAGAACAAGCCACTGAGCTGTTGTTCGTTCCTGGTAGAGCGCTTCTCTCTTTGTATGCAAATTATTATGACCCTGGGGAAGTCTCCCTATGGGTGATGGGGGAAACCAGACGTGGACTCCTTGCCCAGTGTGCTTAGAGGAATGTGGCTGCACCTCACTGACGAGGCCCATAGAAGGCCGAAACGATCGTCTGGGGTTGTCATGTTCCTTGTTCAGAGGAGAATTGCCTGGTATTTCGGGGCTGGACTGACCTTACTTGGCGGGATCAGACTGATATACTTCAGGAAAGTTTTCTTCTGTGAAAAGCACACTGGTCTAAAAGAGGCTGCTTCCGGGTGGTAAATCGCCATAGAACAAGCCACTGAGCTGTTGTTCGTTCCTGGTAGAGCGCTTCTCTCTTTGTATGCAAATTATTATGACCCTGGGGAAGTCTCCCTATGGGTGATGGGGGAAACCAGACGTGGACTCCTTGCCCAGTGTGCTTAGAGGAATGTGGCTGCACCTCACTGACGAGGCCCATAGAAGGCCGAAACGATCGTCTGGGGTTGTCATGTTCCTTGTTCAGAGGAGAATTGCCTGGTATTTCGGGGCTGGACTGACCTTACTTGGCGGGATCAGACTGATATACTTCAGGAAAGTTTTCTTCTGTGAAAAGCACACTGGTCTAAAAGAGGCTGCTTCCGGGTGGTAAATCGCCATAGAACAAGCCACTGAGCTGTTGTTCGTTCCTGGTAGAGCGCTTCTCTCTTTGTATGCAAATTATTATGACCCTGGGGAAGTCTCCCTATGGGTGATGGGGGAAACCAGACGTGGACTCCTTGCCCAGTGTGCTTAGAGGAATGTGGCTGCACCTCACTGACGAGGCCCATAGAAGGCCGAAACGATCGTCTGGGGTTGTCATGTTCCTTGTTCAGAGGAGAATTGCCTGGTATTTCGGGGCTGGACTGACCTTACTTGGCGGGATCAGACTGATATACTTCAGGAAAGTTTTCTTCTGTGAAAGCACACTGGGTCTAAAAGAGGCTGCTTCCGGGTGGTAAATCGCCATAGAACAAGCCACTGAGCTGTTGTTCGTTCCTGGTAGAGCGCTTCTCTCTTTGTATGCAAATTATTATGACCCTGGGGAAGTCTCCCTATGGGTGATGGGGGAAACCAGACGTGGACTCCTTGCCCAGTGTGCTTAGAGGAATGTGGCTGCACCTCACTGACGAGGCCCATAGAAGGCCGAAACGATCGTCTGGGGTTGTCATGTTCCTTGTTCAGAGGAGAATTGCCTGGTATTTCGGGGCTGGACTGACCTTACTTGGCGGGATCAGACTGATATACTTCAGGAAAGTTTTTCTTCTGTGAAAAGCACACTGGTCTAAAAGAGGCTGCTTCCGGGTGGTAAATCGCCATAGAACAAGCCACTGAGCTGTTGTTCGTTCCTGGTAGAGCGCTTCTCTCTTTGTATGCAAATTATTATGACCCTGGGGAAGTCTCCCTATGGGTGATGGGGGAAACCAGACGTGGACTCCTTGCCCAGTGTGCTTAGAGGAATGTGGCTGCACCTCACTGACGAGGCCCATAGAAGGCCGAAACGATCGTCTGGGGTTGTCATGTTCCTTGTTCAGAGGAGAATTGCCTGGTATATCGGGGCTGGACTGACCTTACTTGGCGGGATCAGACTGATATACTTCAGGAAAGTTTTCTTCTGTGAAAAGCACACTGGTCTAAAAGAGGCTGCTTCCGGGTGGTAAATCGCCATAGAACAAGCCACTGAGCTGTTGTTCGTTCCTGGTAGAGCGCTTCTCTCTTTGTATGCAAATTATTATGACCCTGGGAAGTCTCCCTATGGGTGATGGGGAAACCAGACGTGGACTCCTTGCCCAGTGTGCTTAGAGGAATGTGGCTGCACCTCACTGACGAGGCCCATAGAAGGCCGAAACGATCGTCTTGGGGTTGTCATGTTCCTTGTTCAGAGGAGAATTGCCTGGTATTTCGGGGCTGGACTGACCTTACTTGGCGGGATCAGACTGATATACTTCAGGAAAGTTTTCTTCTGTGAAAAGCACACTGGTCTAAAAGAGGCTGCTTCCGGGTGGTAAATCGCCATAGAACAAGCCACTGAGCTGTTGTTCGTTCCTGGTAGAGCGCTTCTCTCTTTGTATGCAAATTATTATGACCCTGGGGAAGTCTCCCTATGGGTGATGGGGGAAACCAGACGTGGACTCCTTGCCCAGTGTGCTTAGAGGAATGTGGCTGCACCTCACTGACGAGGCCCATAGAAGGCCGAAACGATCGTCTGGGGTTGTCATGTTCCTTGTTCAGAGGAGAATTGCCTGGTATTTCGGGGCTGGACTGACCTTACTTGGCGGGATCAGACTGATATACTTCAGGAAAGTTTTCTTCTGTGAAAAGCACACTGGTCTAAAAGAGGCTGCTTCCGGGTGGTAAATCGCCATAGAACAAGCCACTGAGCTGTTGTTCGTTCCTGGTAGAGCGCTTCTCTCTTTGTATGCAAATTATTATGACCCTGGGGAAGTCTCCCTATGGGTGATGGGGGAAACCAGACGTGGACTCCTTGCCCAGTGTGCTTAGAGGAATGTGGCTGCACCTCACTGACGAGGCCCATAGAAGGCCGAAACGATCGTCTGGGGTTGTCATGTTCCTTGTTCAGAGGAGAATTGCCTGGTATTTCGGGGCTGGACTGACCTTACTTGGCGGGATCAGACTGATATACTTCAGGAAAGTTTTCTTCTGTGAAAAGCACACTGGTCTAAAAGAGGCTGCTTCCGGGTGGTAAATCGCCATAGAACAAGCCACTGAGCTGTTGTTCGTTCCTGGTAGAGCGCTTCTCTCTTTGTATGCAAATTATTATGACCCTGGGGAAGTCTCCCTATGGGTGATGGGGGAAACCAGACGTGGACTCCTTGCCCAGTGTGCTTAGAGGAATGTGGCTGCACCTCACTGACGAGGCCCATAGAAGGCCGAAACGATCGTCTGGGGTTGTCATGTTCCTTGTTCAGAGGAGAATTGCCTGGTATTTCGGGGCTGGACTGACCTTACTTGGCGGGATCAGACTGATATACTTCAGGAAAGTTTTCTTCTGTGAAAAGCACACTGGTCTAAAAGAGGCTGCTTCCGGGTGGTAAATCGCCATAGAACAAGCCACTGAGCTGTTGTTCGTTCCTGGTAGAGCGCTTCTCTCTTTGTATGCAAATTATTATGACCCTGGGGAAGTCTCCCTATGGGTGATGGGGGAAACCAGACGTGGACTCCTTGCCCAGTGTGCTTAGAGGAATGTGGCTGCACCTCACTGACGAGGCCCATAGAAGGCCGAAACGATCGTCTGGGGTTGTCATGTTCCTTGTTCAGAGGAGAATTGCCTGGTATTTCGGGGCTGGACTGACCTTACTTGGCGGGATCAGACTGATATACTTCAGGAAAGTTTTCTTCTGTGAAAAGCACACTGGTCTAAAAGAGGCTGCTTCCGGGTGGTAAATCGCCATAGAACAAGCCACTGAGCTGTTGTTCGTTCCTGGTAGAGCGCTTCTCTCTTTGTATGCAAATTATTATGACCCTGGGGAAGTCTCCCTATGGGTGATGGGGGAAACCAGACGTGGACTCCTTGCCCAGTGTGCTTAGAGGAATGTGGCTGCACCTCACTGACGAGGCCCATAGAAGGCCGAAACGATCGTCTGGGGTTGTCATGTTCCTTGTTCAGAGGAGAATTGCCTGGTATTTCGGGGCTGGACTGACCTTACTTGGCGGGATCAGACTGATATACTTCAGGAAAGTTTTCTTCTGTGAAAAGCACACTGGTCTAAAAGAGGCTGCTTCCGGGTGGTAAATCGCCATAGAACAAGCCACTGAGCTGTTGTTCGTTCCTGGTAGAGCGCTTCTCTCTTTGTATGCAAATTATTATGACCCTGGGGAAGTCTCCCTATGGGTGATGGGGGAAACCAGACGTGGACTCCTTGCCCAGTGTGCTTAGAGGAATGTGGCTGCACCTCACTGACGAGGCCCATAGAAGGCCGAAACGATCGTCTGGGGTTGTCATGTTCCTTGTTCAGAGGAGAATTGCCTGGTATTTCGGGGCTGGACTGACCTTACTTGGCGGGATCAGACTGATATACTTCAGGAAAGTTTTCTTCTGTGAAAAGCACACTGGTCTAAAAGAGGCTGCTTCCGGGTGGTAAATCGCCATAGAACAAGCCACTGAGCTGTTGTTCGTTCCTGGTAGAGCGCTTCTCTCTTTGTATGCAAATTATTATGACCCTGGGGAAGTCTCCCTATGGGTGATGGGGGAAACCAGACGTGGACTCCTTGCCCAGTGTGCTTAGAGGAATGTGGCTGCACCTCACTGACGAGGCCCATAGAAGGCCGAAACGATCGTCTGGGGTTGTCATGTTCCTTGTTCAGAGGAGAATTGCCTGGTATTTCGGGGCTGGACTGACCTTACTTGGCGGGATCAGACTGATATACTTCAGGAAAGTTTTCTTCTGTGAAAAGCACACTGGTCTAAAAGAGGCTGCTTCCGGGTGGTAAATCGCCATAGAACAAGCCACTGAGCTGTTGTTCGTTCCTGGTAGAGCGCTTCTCTCTTTGTATGCAAATTATTATGACCCTGGGGAAGTCTCCCTATGGGTGATGGGGGAAACCAGACGTGGACTCCTTGCCCAGTGTGCTTAGAGGAATGTGGCTGCACCTCACTGACGAGGCCCATAGAAGGCCGAAACGATCGTCTGGGGTTGTCATGTTCCTTGTTCAGAGGAGAATTGCCTGGTATTTCGGGGCTGGACTGACCTTACTTGGCGGGATCAGACTGATATACTTCAGGAAAGTTTTCTTCTGTGAAAAGCACACTGGTCTAAAAGAGGCTGCTTCCGGGTGGTAAATCGCCATAGAACAAGCCACTGAGCTGTTGTTCGTTCCTGGTATAGCGCTTCTCTCTTTGTATGCAAATTATTATGACCCTGGGGAAGTCTCCCTATGGGTGATGGGGGAAACCAGACGTGGACTCCTTGCCCAGTGTGCTTAGAGGAATGTGGCTGCACCTCACTGACGAGGCCCATAGAAGGCCGAAACGATCGTCTGGGGTTGTCATGTTCCTTGTTCAGAGGAGAATTGCCTGGTATTTCGGGGCTGGACTGACCTTACTTGGCGGGATCAGACTGATATACTTCAGGAAAGTTTTCTTCTGTGAAAAGCACACTGGTCTAAAAGAGGCTGCTTCCGGGTGGTAAATCGCCATAGAACAAGCCACTGAGCTGTTGTTCGTTCCTGGTAGAGCGCTTCTCTCTTTGTATGCAAATTATTATGACCCTGGGGAAGTCTCCCTATGGGTGATGGGGGAAACCAGACGTGGACTCCTTGCCCAGTGTGCTTAGAGGAATGTGGCTGCACCTCACTGACGAGGCCCATAGAAGGCCGAAACGATCGTCTGGGGTTGTCATGTTCCTTGTTCAGAGGAGAATTGCCTGGTATTTCGGGGCTGGACTGACCTTACTTGGCGGGATCAGACTGATATACTTCAGGAAAGTTTTCTTCTGTGAAAAGCACACTGGTCTAAAAGAGGCTGCTTCCGGGTGGTAAATCGCCATAGAACAAGCCACTGAGCTGTTGTTCGTTCCTGGTAGAGCGCTTCTCTCTTTGTATGCAAATTATTATGACCCTGGGGAAGTCTCCCTATGGGTGATGGGGGAAACCAGACGTGGACTCCTTGCCCAGTGTGCTTAGAGGAATGTGGCTGCACCTCACTGACGAGGCCCATAGAAGGCCGAAACGATCGTCTGGGGTTGTCATGTTCCTTGTTCAGAGGAGAATTGCCTGGTATTTCGGGGCTGGACTGACCTTACTTGGCGGGATCAGACTGATATACTTCAGGAAAGTTTTCTTCTGTGAAAAGCACACTGGTCTAAAAGAGGCTGCTTCCGGGTGGTAAATCGCCATAGAACAAGCCACTGAGCTGTTGTTCGTTCCTGGTAGAGCGCTTCTCTCTTTGTATGCAAATTATTATGACCCTGGGGAAGTCTCCCTATGGGTGATGGGGGAAACCAGACGTGGACTCCTTGCCCAGTGTGCTTAGAGGAATGTGGCTGCACCTCACTGACGAGGCCCATAGAAGGCCGAAACGATCGTCTGGGGTTGTCATGTTCCTTGTTCAGAGGAGAATTGCCTGGTATTTCGGGGCTGGACTGACCTTACTTGGCGGGATCAGACTGATATACTTCAGGAAAGTTTTCTTCTGTGAAAAGCACACTGGTCTAAAAGAGGCTGCTTCCGGGTGGTAAATCGCCATAGAACAAGCCACTGAGCTGTTGTTCGTTCCTGGTAGAGCGCTTCTCTCTTTGTATGCAAATTATTATGACCCTGGGGAAGTCTCCCTATGGGTGATGGGGGAAACCAGACGTGGACTCCTTGCCCAGTGTGCTTAGAGGAATGTGGCTGCACCTCACTGACGAGGCCCATAGAAGGCCGAAACGATCGTCTGGGGTTGTCATGTTCCTTGTTCAGAGGAGAATTGCCTGGTATTTCGGGGCTGGACTGACCTTACTTGGCGGGATCAGACTGATATACTTCAGGAAAGTTTTCTTCTGTGAAAAGCACACTGGTCTAAAAGAGGCTGCTTCCGGGTGGTAAATCGCCATAGAACAAGCCACTGAGCTGTTGTTCGTTCCTGGTAGAGCGCTTCTCTCTTTGTATGCAAATTATTATGACCCTGGGGAAGTCTCCCTATGGGTGATGGGGGAAACCAGACGTGGACTCCTTGCCCAGTGTGCTTAGAGGAATGTGGCTGCACCTCACTGACGAGGCCCATAGAAGGCCGAAACGATCGTCTGGGGTTGTCATGTTCCTTGTTCAGAGGAGAATTGCCTGGTATTTCGGGGCTGGACTGACCTTACTTGGCGGGATCAGACTGATATACTTCAGGAAAGTTTTCTTCTGTGAAAAGCACACTGGTCTAAAAGAGGCTGCTTCCGGGTGGTAAATCGCCATAGAACAAGCCACTGAGCTGTTGTTCGTTCCTGGTAGAGCGCTTCTCTCTTTGTATGCAAATTATTATGACCCTGGGGAAGTCTCCCTATGGGTGATGGGGGAAACCAGACGTGGACTCCTTGCCCAGTGTGCTTAGAGGAATGTGGCTGCACCTCACTGACGAGGCCCATAGAAGGCCGAAACGATCGTCTGGGGTTGTCATGTTCCTTGTTCAGAGGAGAATTGCCTGGTATTTCGGGGCTGGACTGACCTTACTTGGCGGGATCAGACTGATATACTTCAGGAAAGTTTTCTTCTGTGAAAAGCACACTGGTCTAAAAGAGGCTGCTTCCGGGTGGTAAATCGCCATAGAACAAGCCACTGAGCTGTTGTTCGTTCCTGGTAGAGCGCTTCTCTCTTTGTATGCAAATTATTATGACCCTGGGGAAGTCTCCCTATGGGTGATGGGGGAAACCAGACGTGGACTCCTTGCCCAGTGTGCTTAGAGGAATGTGGCTGCACCTCACTGACGAGGCCCATAGAAGGCCGAAACGATCGTCTGGGGTTGTCATGTTCCTTGTTCAGAGGAGAATTGCCTGGTATTTCGGGGCTGGACTGACCTTACTTGGCGGGATCAGACTGATATACTTCAGGAAAGTTTTCTTCTGTGAAAAGCACACTGGTCTAAAAGAGGCTGCTTCCGGGTGGTAAATCGCCATAGAACAAGCCACTGAGCTGTTGTTCGTTCCTGGTAGAGCGCTTCTCTCTTTGTATGCAAATTATTATGACCCTGGGGAAGTCTCCCTATGGGTGATGGGGGAAACCAGACGTGGACTCCTTGCCCAGTGTGCTTAGAGGAATGTGGCTGCACCTCACTGACGAGGCCCATAGGAGGCCGAAACGATCGTCTGGGGTTGTCATGTTCCTTGTTCAGAGGAGAATTGCCTGGTATTTCGGGGCTGGACTGACCTTACTTGGCGGGATCAGACTGATATACTTCAGGAAAGTTTTCTTCTGTGAAAAGCACACTGGTCTAAAAGAGGCTGCTTCCGGGTGGTAAATCGCCATAGAACAAGCCACTGAGCTGTTGTTCGTTCCTGGTAGAGCGCTTCTCTCTTTGTATGCAAATTATTATGACCCTGGGGAAGTCTCCCTATGGGTGATGGGGGAAACCAGACGTGGACTCCTTGCCCAGTGTGCTTAGAGGAATGTGGCTGCACCTCACTGACGAGGCCCATAGAAGGCCGAAACGATCGTCTGGGGTTGTCATGTTCCTTGTTCAGAGGAGAATTGCCTGGTATTTCGGGGCTGGACTGACCTTACTTGGCGGGATCAGACTGATATACTTCAGGAAAGTTTTCTTCTGTGAAAAGCACACTGGTCTAAAAGAGGCTGCTTCCGGGTGGTAAATCGCCATAGAACAAGCCACTGAGCTGTTGTTCGTTCCTGGTAGAGCGCTTCTCTCTTTGTATGCAAATTATTATGACCCTGGGGAAGTCTCCCTATGGGTGATGGGGGAAACCAGACGTGGACTCCTTGCCCAGTGTGCTTAGAGGAATGTGGCTGCACCTCACTGACGAGGCCCATAGAAGGCCGAAACGATCGTCTGGGGTTGTCATGTTCCTTGTTCAGAGGAGAATTGCCTGGTATTTCGGGGCTGGACTGACCTTACTTGGCGGGATCAGACTGATATACTTCAGGAAAGTTTTCTTCTGTGAAAAGCACACTGGTCTAAAAGAGGCTGCTTCCGGGTGGTAAATCGCCATAGAACAAGCCACTGAGCTGTTGTTCGTTCCTGGTAGAGCGCTTCTCTCTTTGTATGCAAATTATTATGACCCTGGGGAAGTCTCCCTATGGGTGATGGGGGAAACCAGACGTGGACTCCTTGCCCAGTGTGCTTAGAGGAATGTGGCTGCACCTCACTGACGAGGCCCATAGAAGGCCGAAACGATCGTCTGGGGTTGTCATGTTCCTTGTTCAGAGGAGAATTGCCTGGTATTTCGGGGCTGGACTGACCTTACTTGGCGGGATCAGACTGATATACTTCAGGAAAGTTTTCTTCTGTGAAAAGCACACTGGTCTAAAAGAGGCTGCTTCCGGGTGGTAAATCGCCATAGAACAAGCCACTGAGCTGTTGTTCGTTCCTGGTAGAGCGCTTCTCTCTTTGTATGCAAATTATTATGACCCTGGGGAAGTCTCCCTATGGGTGATGGGGGAAACCAGACGTGGACTCCTTGCCCAGTGTGCTTAGAGGAATGTGGCTGCACCTCACTGACGAGGCCCATAGAAGGCCGAAACGATCGTCTGGGGTTGTCATGTTCCTTGTTCAGAGGAGAATTGCCTGGTATTTCGGGGCTGGACTGACCTTACTTGGCGGGATCAGACTGATATACTTCAGGAAAGTTTTCTTCTGTGAAAAGCACACTGGTCTAAAAGAGGCTGCTTCCGGGTGGTAAATCGCCATAGAACAAGCCACTGAGCTGTTGTTCGTTCCTGGTAGAGCGCTTCTCTCTTTGTATGCAAATTATTATGACCCTGGGGAAGTCTCCCTATGGGTGATGGGGGAAACCAGACGTGGACTCCTTGCCCAGTGTGCTTAGAGGAATGTGGCTGCACCTCACTGACGAGGCCCATAGAAGGCCGAAACGATCGTCTGGGGTTGTCATGTTCCTTGTTCAGAGGAGAATTGCCTGGTATTTCGGGGCTGGACTGACCTTACTTGGCGGGATCAGACTGATATACTTCAGGAAAGTTTTCTTCTGTGAAAAGCACACTGGTCTAAAAGAGGCTGCTTCCGGGTGGTAAATCGCCATAGAACAAGCCACTGAGCTGTTGTTCGTTCCTGGTAGAGCGCTTCTCTCTTTGTATGCAAATTATTATGACCCTGGGGAAGTCTCCCTATGGGTGATGGGGGAAACCAGACGTGGACTCCTTGCCCAGTGTGCTTAGAGGAATGTGGCTGCACCTCACTGACGAGGCCCATAGAAGGCCGAAACGATCGTCTGGGGTTGTCATGTTCCTTGTTCAGAGGAGAATTGCCTGGTATTTCGGGGCTGGACTGACCTTACTTGGCGGGATCAGACTGATATACTTCAGGAAAGTTTTCTTCTGTGAAAAGCACACTGGTCTAAAAGAGGCTGCTTCCGGGTGGTAAATCGCCATAGAACAAGCCACTGAGCTGTTGTTCGTTCCTGGTAGAGCGCTTCTCTCTTTGTATGCAAATTATTATGACCCTGGGGAAGTCTCCCTATGGGTGATGGGGGAAACCAGACGTGGACTCCTTGCCCAGTGTGCTTAGAGGAATGTGGCTGCACCTCACTGACGCGGCCCATAGAAGGCCGAAACGATCGTCTGGGGTTGTCATGTTCCTTGTTCAGAGGAGAATTGCCTGGTATTTCGGGGCTGGACTGACCTTACTTGGCGGGATCAGACTGATATACTTCAGGAAAGTTTTCTTCTGTGAAAAGCACACTGGTCTAAAAGAGGCTGCTTCCGGGTGGTAAATCGCCATAGAACAAGCCACTGAGCTGTTGTTCGTTCCTGGTAGAGCGCTTCTCTCTTTGTATGCAAATTATTATGACCCTGGGGAAGTCTCCCTATGGGTGATGGGGGAAACCAGACGTGGACTCCTTGCCCAGTGTGCTTAGAGGAATGTGGCTGCACCTCACTGACGAGGCCCATAGAAGGCCGAAACGATCGTCTGGGGTTGTCATGTTCCTTGTTCAGAGGAGAATTGCCTGGTATTTCGGGGCTGGACTGACCTTACTTGGCGGGATCAGACTGATATACTTCAGGAAAGTTTTCTTCTGTGAAAAGCACACTGGTCTAAAAGAGGCTGCTTCCGGGTGGTAAATCGCCATAGAACAAGCCACTGAGCTGTTGTTCGTTCCTGGTAGAGCGCTTCTCTCTTTGTATGCAAATTATTATGACCCTGGGGAAGTCTCCCTATGGGTGATGGGGGAAACCAGACGTGGACTCCTTGCCCAGTGTGCTTAGAGGAATGTGGCTGCACCTCACTGACGAGGCCCATAGAAGGCCGAAACGATCGTCTGGGGTTGTCATGTTCCTTGTTCAGAGGAGAATTGCCTGGTATTTCGGGGCTGGACTGACCTTACTTGGCGGGATCAGACTGATATACTTCAGGAAAGTTTTCTTCTGTGAAAAGCACACTGGTCTAAAAGAGGCTGCTTCCGGGTGGTAAATCGCCATAGAACAAGCCACTGAGCTGTTGTTCGTTCCTGGTAGAGCGCTTCTCTCTTTGTATGCAAATTATTATGACCCTGGGGAAGTCTCCCTATGGGTGATGGGGGAAACCAGACGTGGACTCCTTGCCCAGTGTGCTTAGAGGAATGTGGCTGCACCTCACTGACGAGGCCCATAGAAGGCCGAAACGATCGTCTGGGGTTGTCATGTTCCTTGTTCAGAGGAGAATTGCCTGGTATTTCGGGGCTGGACTGACCTTACTTGGCGGGATCAGACTGATATACTTCAGGAAAGTTTTCTTCTGTGAAAAGCACACTGGTCTAAAAGAGGCTGCTTCCGGGTGGTAAATCGCCATAGAACAAGCCACTGAGCTGTTGTTCGTTCCTGGTAGAGCGCTTCTCTCTTTGTATGCAAATTATTATGACCCTGGGGAAGTCTCCCTATGGGTGATGGGGGAAACCAGACGTGGACTCCTTGCCCAGTGTGCTTAGAGGAATGTGGCTGCACCTCACTGACGAGGCCCATAGAAGGCCGAAACGATCGTCTGGGGTTGTCATGTTCCTTGTTCAGAGGAGAATTGCCTGGTATTTCGGGGCTGGACTGACCTTACTTGGCGGGATCAGACTGATATACTTCAGGAAAGTTTTCTTCTGTGAAAAGCACACTGGTCTAAAAGAGGCTGCTTCCGGGTGGTAAATCGCCATAGAACAAGCCACTGAGCTGTTGTTCGTTCCTGGTAGAGCGCTTCTCTCTTTGTATGCAAATTATTATGACCCTGGGGAAGTCTCCCTATGGGTGATGGGGGAAACCAGACGTGGACTCCTTGCCCAGTGTGCTTAGAGGAATGTGGCTGCACCTCACTGACGAGGCCCATAGAAGGCCGAAACGATCGTCTGGGGTTGTCATGTTCCTTGTTCAGAGGAGAATTGCCTGGTATTTCGGGGCTGGACTGACCTTACTTGGCGGGATCAGACTGATATACTTCAGGAAAGTTTTCTTCTGTGAAAAGCACACTGGTCTAAAAGAGGCTGCTTCCGGGTGGTAAATCGCCATAGAACAAGCCACTGAGCTGTTGTTCGTTCCTGGTAGAGCGCTTCTCTCTTTGTATGCAAATTATTATGACCCTGGGGAAGTCTCCCTATGGGTGATGGGGGAAACCAGACGTGGACTCCTTGCCCAGTGTGCTTAGAGGAATGTGGCTGCACCTCACTGACGAGGCCCATAGAAGGCCGAAACGATCGTCTGGGGTTGTCATGTTCCTTGTTCAGAGGAGAATTGCCTGGTATTTCGGGGCTGGACTGACCTTACTTGGCGGGATCAGACTGATATACTTCAGGAAAGTTTTCTTCTGTGAAAAGCACACTGGTCTAAAAGAGGCTGCTTCCGGGTGGTAAATCGCCATAGAACAAGCCACTGAGCTGTTGTTCGTTCCTGGTAGAGCGCTTCTCTCTTTGTATGCAAATTATTATGACCCTGGGGAAGTCTCCCTATGGGTGATGGGGGAAACCAGACGTGGACTCCTTGCCCAGTGTGCTTAGAGGAATGTGGCTGCACCTCACTGACGAGGCCCATAGAAGGCCGAAACGATCGTCTGGGGTTGTCATGTTCCTTGTTCAGAGGAGAATTGCCTGGTATTTCGGGGCTGGACTGACCTTACTTGGCGGGATCAGACTGATATACTTCAGGAAAGTTTTCTTCTGTGAAAAGCACACTGGTCTAAAAGAGGCTGCTTCCGGGTGGTAAATCGCCATAGAACAAGCCACTGAGCTGTTGTTCGTTCCTGGTAGAGCGCTTCTCTCTTTGTATGCAAATTATTATGACCCTGGGGAAGTCTCCCTATGGGTGATGGGGGAAACCAGACGTGGACTCCTTGCCCAGTGTGCTTAGAGGAATGTGGCTGCACCTCACTGACGAGGCCCATAGAAGGCCGAAACGATCGTCTGGGGTTGTCATGTTCCTTGTTCAGAGGAGAATTGCCTGGTATTTCGGGGCTGGACTGACCTTACTTGGCGGGATCAGACTGATATACTTCAGGAAAGTTTTCTTCTGTGAAAAGCACACTGGTCTAAAAGAGGCTGCTTCCGGGTGGTAAATCGCCATAGAACAAGCCACTGAGCTGTTGTTCGTTCCTGGTAGAGCGCTTCTCTCTTTGTATGCAAATTATTATGACCCTGGGGAAGTCTCCCTATGGGTGATGGGGGAAACCAGACGTGGACTCCTTGCCCAGTGTGCTTAGAGGAATGTGGCTGCACCTCACTGACGAGGCCCATAGAAGGCCGAAACGATCGTCTGGGGTTGTCATGTTCCTTGTTCAGAGGAGAATTGCCTGGTATTTCGGGGCTGGACTGACCTTACTTGGCGGGATCAGACTGATATACTTCAGGAAAGTTTTCTTCTGTGAAAAGCACACTGGTCTAAAAGAGGCTGCTTCCGGGTGGTAAATCGCCATAGAACAAGCCACTGAGCTGTTGTTCGTTCCTGGTAGAGCGCTTCTCTCTTTGTATGCAAATTATTATGACCCTGGGGAAGTCTCCCTATGGGTGATGGGGGAAACCAGACGTGGACTCCTTGCCCAGTGTGCTTAGAGGAATGTGGCTGCACCTCACTGACGAGGCCCATAGAAGGCCGAAACGATCGTCTGGGGTTGTCATGTTCCTTGTTCAGAGGAGAATTGCCTGGTATTTCGGGGCTGGACTGACCTTACTTGGCGGGATCAGACTGATATACTTCAGGAAAGTTTTCTTCTGTGAAAAGCACACTGGTCTAAAAGAGGCTGCTTCCGGGTGGTAAATCGCCATAGAACAAGCCACTGAGCTGTTGTTCGTTCCTGGTAGAGCGCTTCTCTCTTTGTATGCAAATTATTATGACCCTGGGGAAGTCTCCCTATGGGTGATGGGGGAAACCAGACGTGGACTCCTTGCCCAGTGTGCTTAGAGGAATGTGGCTGCACCTCACTGACGAGGCCCATAGAAGGCCGAAACGATCGTCTGGGGTTGTCATGTTCCTTGTTCAGAGGAGAATTGCCTGGTATTTCGGGGCTGGACTGACCTTACTTGGCGGGATCAGACTGATATACTTCAGGAAAGTTTTCTTCTGTGAAAAGCACACTGGTCTAAAAGAGGCTGCTTCCGGGTGGTAAATCGCCATAGAACAAGCCACTGAGCTGTTGTTCGTTCCTGGTAGAGCGCTTCTCTCTTTGTATGCAAATTATTATGACCCTGGGGAAGTCTCCCTATGGGTGATGGGGGAAACCAGACGTGGACTCCTTGCCCAGTGTGCTTAGAGGCATGTGGCTGCACCTCACTGACGAGGCCCATAGAAGGCCGAAACGATCGTCTGGGGTTGTCATGTTCCTTGTTCAGAGGAGAATTGCCTGGTATTTCGGGGCTGGACTGACCTTACTTGGCGGGATCAGACTGATATACTTCAGGAAAGTTTTCTTCTGTGAAAAGCACACTGGTCTAAAAGAGGCTGCTTCCGGGTGGTAAATCGCCATAGAACAAGCCACTGAGCTGTTGTTCGTTCCTGGTAGAGCGCTTCTCTCTTTGTATGCAAATTATTATGACCCTGGGGAAGTCTCCCTATGGGTGATGGGGGAAACCAGACGTGGACTCCTTGCCCAGTGTGCTTAGAGGAATGTGGCTGCACCTCACTGACGAGGCCCATAGAAGGCCGAAACGATCGTCTGGGGTTGTCATGTTCCTTGTTCAGAGGAGAATTGCCTGGTATTTCGGGGCTGGACTGACCTTACTTGGCGGGATCAGACTGATATACTTCAGGAAAGTTTTCTTCTGTGAAAAGCACACTGGTCTAAAAGAGGCTGCTTCCGGGTGGTAAATCGCCATAGAACAAGCCACTGAGCTGTTGTTCGTTCCTGGTAGAGCGCTTCTCTCTTTGTATACCAATCAGAAGCTACTGAGCCTATCTAGATATGATTTTCAGGAAGGAATATCAAGAGAATGAAGCAAATTAGATAACAGAAGTAAATAAGAAAATTGTTTAAAATGGTATTCTCTATCTGAATTATGAAAGAAAAAAATTGGGTTTAATGTCCCTTTAAAAAACTGAATATATGGTGAAAGAAAGTGCTTATCGGTTTTTTTTTTTTTTTTTTTTGTTTTTAAAAAAAAAAAAAGCTTATCACAATTATTTAACTTTCACATATAATATGTCTACTGATATCTTCTAGTATTAAATGAGCAGAAGTTTAAGTGCATTACAATTTAAGAAGAACAATTATAATAGTAGTATAATAAAAAAAAACATAAATTTGCTGAAATAATATGCCCAACAAGTATAACCATATTTGTGAGCTTTACTCAAGCATGGATCAAATAATTCTAACAAGAACAAGATAGGCGCATTTTCAACTTGGATAAGATATCCAGCATAAATAACATCACATATTTCGATACGATCCATAAGATAAATCAGTATATTGCATACAAACCGAATCCTGACACATGTACTTTACATTCCTTATTCAACTAATTGTTACATAAAGTGTAAATTGTCACAGTTAAATGATACTTATTAAACATAAGGATAGGTATTGCAACAAAGTATTTCTCTTGTAAGGTGTATCCAGTCCACGGATTCATCCATTACTTGTGGGATATTCTCCTTCCCAACAGGAAGCTGCAAGAGGATCACCCACAGCAGAGCTGTCTATATAGCTCCTCCCCTAACTGCCACCCCCAGTCATTCTCTCGACAAGGGAAGTAGCTAGAGAGATGTGGTGAATTAGTGTAGTTTATCTTCAATCAAAAGTTTGTTATTTTTAAACGGTGCCAGCGTTGTACTGTTTTTTTACCTCAGGCAGAAATTAGAAGAAGAATTTGCCTGAGGTTTTTGATGATCTTAGCAGGTTGTAACTAAGGTCCACTGCTGTTCTCACACATAACTGAAGAGTATGAGGAAACTTCAGCTGGGAGAACGGCCTGCAGAAATAACTGCCCTGAGGTATGTTCAGTATATTATTTTCTAGAGGATGATAAGAACTAGAAAATGCTGACAGTGCCTGATATAGTTAAGGTAAGCCTGATTGAAGTGATTTAATAAACGACTGGCATCATGCTTGAAGTAAAAAGTAATTTTCATATTACTTTCTATTATGGCTTAGTATGTAAAACGTTTGCATATATATAAAGAACGTTTTTTACTGAGGTGATAAATCTTTGTTTGGGGCCTAGTTTTCCACATGGCTGTTATTTTACTCCTAGGAATAGTTTTTTAAGGCCCTCTGACTTTGAGTGCATGGTGGGAGGGGCCTATTTTCGTGCTCTAATTGCGCAGTTCTTTTTACATTCTGAGACATCCAGCTTCCCTGGAGGAGTCCCCTGCCATATTGGGCCTCTGTAAAGGGTTTTTGTGCCTACAAAAGTCGTTTTATGGGAAGGTAGGTTCCACAGTAGAGCTGTGGCTGTTTGCTTGTGACTGTTTTAACGGTTTTTACCGTTTTTTTTGCTTCGTTTTTGAACCTGAGGGGTTAATCATCCATTTGCAAGTGGGTGCAATGCTATTTTAGTCTATTATATACACTATAAAAATGTCATAGAGTTAACTGCTTTTTTCACTGTTTTGCAGTTTTTGTGTTTGTTTTTTTCCCTTAAAGGCACAGTACCGTTTTTTATATTCTGCTTTTTAACATTAATTAAAGTGTTTTCAAAGCTTGCTGGTCTCATTAATAGTCTGTTAAACATGTCTGACATAGAGGAAACTCCTTGTCCATTATGTTTAGAAGCCATTGTGGAACCCTCTCATAGAATGTGTACCAAATGCACTGATCTTACTATAAGTTATAAAGACCATATTATGGCTTTAAAAGATTTATCACCAGAGAAAATTGACAAGGGGGAAGTTATGCCGACTAACTCTCCCCACGTGTCAGAGCCTATAACTCCCGCTCAAGGGGCGCCAAGTACATTGCGTATACTTTACAAGACATGGCGGCAGTTATGAATCATACTCTTACAGAAGTATTGTCCAAACTGCCAGGGTTACAAGGAAAGCGAGACAGCTCTGGGGCTAGAACAAATACAGAGCTCTCTGACGCTTTAGTAGCTATGTCCGATATACCCTCACAATGTGCAGAAGCCGAAGAAGGAGAGCTTCTATCTGTGGGTGATTTTTCTGACTCAGAGAAGACACTTCAACCTGATTCTGATATGTCTACATTTAAATTTAAGCTTGAACACCTCCGCATGTTGCTCAGGGAGGTTTTAGCAACTCTGGATGACTGTGATGCCATTTTAGTCCCAGAGAAATTGTGTAAATTAGATAAATACTACGCAGTGCCTGTTTACACTGATGTTTTTCCAATACCTAAGAGGTTTTCAGAAATTATTACTAAGGAATGGGATAGACCAGGTGTACCGTTCTCTCCCCCTCCTGTTTTTAAAAAGATGTTTCCCATAGATGCCGCTACACGGGACTTGTGGCAAACGGTCCCTAAGGTGGAGGGAGCAGTCTCTACACTAGCAAAGCGTACAACTCTCCCTGTCGAGGACAGTTGTGCTTTTCTAGATCCAATGGACAAAAAATTAGAGGGTTACCTTAAGAAAATTTTTACTCAACAAGGTTTTATTCTCCAGCCCCTTGCATGCATTGCCCCTGTCACTGCTGCTGCGGCTTTCTGGTTTGAGTCTCTCAAAGAGGCTCTACAGGTAGAAACCCCATTGGATGATATCCTTGACAAGCTTAAAGCTCTTAAGCTAGCCAATTCATTTGTTTCTGACGCCGTTGTTCATTTAACCAAACTAACGGCTAAGAACTCAGGTTTTGCTATTCAGGTGCGTAGGGCGCTATGGCTTAAATCCTGGTCAGCTGACGTTACTTCAAAGTCTAAGCTTCTCAACATTCCCTTCAAGGGGGAAAACCCTATTCGTGCCTAGACTGAAGGAGATCATTTCTGATATTACTGGAAGAAAAGGTCACGCCCTTCCTCAGGATAGGTCCAACAAATTAATGACCAAACAGCCTAATTTTTGTGCCTTTCGAAACTTCAAGAATGGCGCAGCTTCAACTTCCTCTAATACAAAACAAGAGGGAAATGGTCTGGAGACCTAACCAGGCTTGGGACAAAGGAATGCAGGCCAAAAAACCTGCTGCTGCCTCTAAGACAGCATGAAAGATCAGCCCCTGATCCGGTAACGGATCTAGTAGGGGGCAGACTTTCTCTCTTTGCCCAGGCTTGGGCAAGAGATGTCCAGGATCCCTGGGCATTGGAAATCGTGTTCCAGGGATATTTTCTGGACTTCAATGCTTCTTCCCCAAAAGGAAGATTTCATCTCTCACAATTATCTGCAAACCAGATAAAGGGAGAGGCATTCTTACATTGTCTTCAAGACCTCCTAGTTATGGGAGTGATCCACCCAGTTCCAAAGGAGGAACAGGGGCAAGGCTTCTATTCAAATCTGTTTGTGGTTCCCAAGAAAGAGGGAACCTTCAGACCAATCCTAGATCTCAAGATCCTAAACAAATTTCTCAGGGTCCCATCCTTCAAGATGGAGACTATTCAAACAATCCTACCTATGATCCAGGAGGGTCAATATATGACTACCGTGGACTTAAAGGATGCTTATCTGCACATTCCGATACACAGAGATCATCATCGGTTTCTCAGGTTCGCCTTCCTAAACAGGCATTACCAGTTTGTGGCTCTTCCCTTTGGGTTAGCTACAGCACCAAGCATCTTTACGAAGGTTCTGGGGTCACTCCTAGTGGTTCTAAGGCCGCGGGGTATAGCAGGAGCCCCTTACTTAGACGACATTCTAATACAGGCATCAATTTTTTTTAAATCGCCAGGTCCCATACAGACATTGTTCTGGCATTCCTGAGGTCGCATGGGTAGAAAGTGAACAAAGAAAAGAGTTCTCTATCCCCTCTCACAAGAGTTTCCTTCTTAGGAACTCTGATAGATTCTGTAGAAATGAAGATTTACCTGACAGAGGCCAGGTTGGCAAAACTTCTAAATTCCTGCCGTGTTCTTTATTCTACTTTCGCCCTTCAGTGGCTCAGTGTATGGAAGTAATCGGCTAAATGGTAGCGGCAATGGACATAGTGTAGTTTGCCCGCCTAAATCTCAGACCGCTGAAACTCTGCATGCTCAGTCAGTGGAATGGGGATTACACAGATTTGTCCCCTCTACTAAATCTGGATCAAGAGACTAGGGATTCTCTTCTCTGGTGGCTATCTCAGGTCCATCTGTCCAAGGGTATGACCTTCCACAGGCCAGATTAGACAATAGTAACGACAGATGCCAGCCTTCTGGGCTGGGGTGCAGTCTGGAACTCCCTGAAATCTCAGGGCTTGTGGACTCAGGAGGAGACACTCCTTCCGATAAACATTCTGGAACTAATAGCGATATTCAATGCTCTTCAAGCTTGGCCTCAGCTAGCTGCGGTCAGGTTCATCAGATTTCAGTCGGACAAAATCACAACTGTAGCCTACATCAACCATTAAGGGGGAACAAGGAGTTCCCTAGCAATGTTGGAGGTTTCAAAAATAATTCTTTGGGCAGACGTTCACTCTTGCCATCTATCAGCTATCCATATCCCAGGAGTAGAGAACTGGGAGGTGGATTTTCTAAGTCGACAGACTTTTCATCCGGGGGAGTGGGAACTCCATCCGGAGGTGTTTGCATAGTTGATTCAACTTTGGGGCAAACCAGAACTGGATCTCATGGCGTCTCGTCAGAACGCCAAGATTCCTTGTTATGGATCCAGGTCCAGGGATCCCAAGGCAGCGCTGATAGATGCTCTAGCAGCGCCTTGGTCTTTCAACCTGGCTTATGTGTTTCCACCGTTTCCTCTGCTCCCTTGTCTGATTGCCACGATCAAGCAGGAGAGAGCTTCAGTGATTTTGATAGCACCTGTGTGGCCACGCAGGACTTGGTATGCAGATCTGGTGGACATGTCATCCCTTCCACCATGAACTCTACCGCTGAGGCAGGACCTTCTACTTCAGGTTCCTTTCAACCATCCAAATCTAATTTCTCTGCATCTGACTGCTTGGAGATTGAACTCTTGATTTTATCAAAACGTGGTTTCTCTGAGTTGGTCATTGATACCTTAATTCAGGCTCGAAAGCCTGTCACCAGGAAAATTTATCATAAGATATGGTGTAAATATCTTCATTGGTGTGAATCCAAGGGTTACTCATGGAGTAAAGTCAGGATTCCCAGGATATTATATTTTCTTCAAGAAGGATTGGAGAAGGGATTGTCAGCTAGTTCCTTAAAGGGACAGATTTCTGCTCTGTCTATTCTTTTGCACAAGCGTCTGGCAGATGTTCCAGATGTTCAGGCGCTTTGTCAGGCTTTAGTTAGAATCAAGCCTGTGTTTAAACCTGTTGAATTTAGTTCTTAAAGTTATTTAAGGGGTTCCGTTTGAACCTCTGCATTCCATAGATATCAAGCTTTTATCTTGGAAAGTTCTGTTTCTGGTAGCTATCTCTTTGGCTCGAAGAGTTTCAGAGTTATCTGCCTTGCAGTGTGATTCCCCTTATCTGATCTTCCATGCAGATAAGGTAGTTTTGAGTTCCAAACCTGGGTTTCTTCCTAAGGTGGTATCTAATAAGAATATCAATCAGGAGATTGTTGTTCCGTCACTGTGTCCTAATCCTTCTTCAAAGAAAGAACGTCATTTACACAATCTTGACGTGGTTCGTGCTTTAAAGTTTTACTTACAAGCTACTAAAGATTTTCGTCAAACATCTGCATTGTTTGTTGTCTACTCTGGACAGAGGAAAGGCCAAAAGGCTTCAGCAACTTCTCTTTCTTTTTGGTTAAGAAGTATAATCCGCTTATCTTATGAGACTGCTGGCCAGCAGCCTCCTGAAAGAATTACAGCTCATTCCACTAGAGTGGTGGCTTCCACATGGGCTTTTAAAAATGAGGCTTCTGTTGAACAGATTTGTAAGGCGGCGACTTGGTCTTCGCTTCATACTTTTTCTATATTCTACAAATTTGATACTTTTGCTTCTTCGGAGGCTATTTTTGGGAGAAAGGTCTTACAGGCAGTGGTGCCTTCCGTTTAAGCGCCTGCCTTTTCCCTCCCTTCATCCGTGTCCTATAGCTTTGGTATTGGTATCCCACAAGTAATGGATGAATCCGTGGACTGGATACACCTTACAAGAGAAAACAAAATTTATGCTTACCTGATAAATTTATTTCTCTTGTGGTGTATCCAGTCCACGGCCCGCCCTGTCATTTTAAGGCAGGTGTTTTTTATTTTTAAACTACAGTCACCACTGCACCCTATAGTTTCTCCTTTCTCTTGCTTGTCTTCGGTCGAATGACTGGAGGTGGCAGTTAGGGGAGGAGCTATATAGACAGCTCTGCTGTGGGTGATCCTCTTGCAGCTTCCTCTTGGGAAGGAGAATATCCCACAAGTAATGGATGAATCTGTGGACTGGATACACCACAAGAGAAAGAAATTTATCAGGTAAGCATAAATGTTGTTTTTACGATAGCAGGTAAACAATGATCAACCAATAAGATTATAGCAGGAAGTGGATGTCAAATCGGATTGGTTTGACATGAGATCAAGTGACCTTAAGACGTCACTGATCAGACAATGGATATCGTTATCTGAATGAATAATCTGACATCCAATCACCTACCAAAAAAACGCCAATCAAAAACAGGAGGGATTTGCAGACCTTTAAATAAAAGGATTCTAAACTGTTGTGCACCCCCTCTGAAGAAGTGTTATGTGAAACGCGCATCAGGGGTCATTGTGGAGAGTGGTGTCTCTCAATTTTTAATGAGCTTGTTGATAACAGTTAAACATTATATTTTGGATTAGAGGCTATCACTTTATCTAGTTGATAGTAGCACATACCTTCTGAACTTAGTGGGATTTACTTACCCTAAAATATTTTGTTTGGTTAACTATAACCTCTGCATTGTCAGAAATTATATTTATAACAGGGCAAGGTAAAAATAATACAACTCCCGATATAGAAGGAGTTTAGCCGCTCAGGTCACAGATAGCTTAAAAATATTTATTTACTAGGAACACACAATTCCCATAGACCGCAATGTAATTTCACTTTTCACTGCCGTTTTGTTACTAGCACCCCACTTCCACCAACTTTACCCACAAAATACTGCCTAGTGCAGTTATTTTATTAAAATATAAAACTACTCCAATTTTAATGTTTTAATAAAATACACACCACTGTATTTTGGGGGCATTTGGGGCACATTTATAAAATTAACCAGAGATCTTACGGTATTAATAACCAGCCACTTGTAATGGCTGGCTAATTATTGCACACCTGCAAATGGGGAAATTATTTAGCGCTCCACTTGTAAACATTTTCTAAGCACATTATTGAGGATATTCCCCATATCCCTCTAGTCATGGGTGCTGCCATGTTGAAATCTGTCTTTTACTACATTCCAGTGCTAATGTGTTTGCACAAATACAGCAACTCTCCTTTAGATACCTGCAGTGTAACCTAGATTCCATAATGGCAGCACCCCTGATTAGAGGAAGATGCATAAAATGTGTTTAGTTAGATTCTAACAAATGGTTTTAGGAGGGTGCAACACATAAGTGTGAAAGCTAAAACACAATAAACATATGAAATAAATAGTTTGAATAAACCCAAATATAGTGTATATCATACAATTTATTAAATGAGAGTTAATTATAAAACCTTCAATATAAAATCTTAAATAGGGACGTCTCCCTTAAAATCAAAAATCTGCAGCAATAAAAATAGTCATAGAATTCACAAACATGTTAAACTACCTAGTCCACATTGGCACAGTTCTTAATCAATGAGAAAAGGAAAACTATACCACCTTCATTAAGTCTTTCATCAGTTTTATTACTAGTGATGAAACAATCCACATTTATATTGTTCCTCCAATCTCTGTCTGTTAAGTATTCACATGTGCAACTGCTTCTATTTACCTTTTGCTCCCATAATATACAGTCAATAGTTTACTTGTTACAGTATCCAAATAACATTCCCTTGTTGGATGTCCTTTTAAGCACCTGTTGTGGAGGCAATCTTTGTTGCTGAAAAGTCCATGATCCATCAACGCGTTTCACCCTTAATCTACTTTCCTGATTGGTTCCTACTCTGTGACGTAATAGTTAAGGGGGTATTTGTAGTTAATTCCAGATATCATCTTCAGCTAAAACGTGTTAAGGTCGTATAGCGACTCGATATGTAAAAAGACTGTTTATTTTGCTTAAAATACATTATTGGGTTCATGCAAAATATTACACTTTAGAAATAGAAAGCATAACATTTTAAAAAGTTATTGTGATGTTACAAATAAAAGAAACATATAGGGCCAGATTACAAGTGGAGCGCTAAATATCGCTTTTGTGAAAGCGATATTTGCGCTCCATTGAGTAATACCAGCGCACGCTAATGTGCGCTGGTATTACAACTTGACAGCAATATGAATGCAAGCTCATGTTCGCAGTGATGGAAAGCATTGCACTCATGAGAGCACGCTTCCATAGGCTCCAATGGGAACCTCTTTCTGATGCCGTCATACACAGCATCAGAACTAGTGCAGCGAAGAGGGTAAGTTGTGCAGCAATGGCAGCAAAGTGTAAATATATATGTATATAAATACATACATATACAGTTGTGCTCATAAGTTTACTTACCCTGGCAGAATTTATGATTTCTTGGCCATTTTTCAGAGAATATATGATAACACAAAAACTTCTCTTTCACTCATGGTTAGTGTTTGGCTGAAGCCATTTATTATCAATCAACTGTGTTTACTCTTTTTAAATCATATTGACAACAAAAACTACCCAAATGACCCTGATCAAAAGTGTACATACCCTGGTGATTTTGGCCTGATAACATGCACACAAGTTGAAACAAAGGGGGTTGAATGGCTATTAAAGGTAACCATCTTCACCTGTGATCTGTTTGCTTGTAATTAGTGTGCTGTGTATAAAAGGTCAATAAATTTCTGGACTCCTGACAGACCCTTGCATCTTTCATCCAGTGCTGCACTGATGTTTCTGGATTCTATATCATGGGGAAAGCAAAAGAATTGTCAAAGGATCTGCGGGAAAAGGTAGTTGAACTGTATAAAACAGTAAAGGGATATAAAAAGATATCCAAGGAGTTGAAAATGCAAATCAGCAGTGTTCAAACTTTAATCAAGAAGTGGAAAATGAGGGGTTCTGTTTGATAACATACTGCATTTATCTTGCCATCTATTCTGACCAAATTTCCTGTGCCTTTGTAGATCACACATCCCCAAAACATCAGCGATCCACCTCCGTGTTTCACAGTAGGAATGTTGTACTTTTCATCATAGGCCTTGTTAACTCCTCTCCAAATGTATAATTTATGGTTGTGACCAAAAAGCTCAATTTTGGTCTCATCACTCCAAATAACTTTGTGCCAGAAGGTTTGAGGCTTGTCTTTGTGCTGTTTGGCGTATTGTAAGTGGGATACATTGTGGCATTTGCGTAGTAATGGCTTTCTTCTGGCAACTCAACCATGCAGCCCATCTTTTTTCAAGTGCCTCCTTATTGTGCATCTTGAAGCAGCCACACCACATGTTTTCAGAGAGTCCTGTATTTCACCTGAAATTATTTGTGGGTTTGTCTTTGCATCCCAAACAATTTTCCTGGCAGTTGTGGCTGAAATTTTAGTTGGTCTACCTGACCATGGTTTGATTTTCCACTTCTTGATTAGAGTTTGAACACTGCTGATTTGCATTCTCAATTCCTTGGATATCTTTTTATATCCCTTTCCTGTTTTATACAGTTCAACTACCTTTTCCCGCAGATCCTTTGACAAATCTTTTGTTTTCCCCACGACTTAGAATACAGAATTGTCAGTGCAGCACTGGATGAAAGATGCAAGGGTCTGTCAGGAGTCCAGAAACTCATTGACCTTTTATACACACACGAATTACAAGCAAACAGATCGCAGGTGAGGATGGTTACCTTTAATAGTCATTCAAACAATTTTGTGTCAACTTGTGTGCATGTTATCAGGCCAAAATCACCAGGGTATGAAAACTTTTTATCAGGGTCATTTGGGTAGTTTCTGTTGTCATTATGATTTAAAAAGAGTAAACATAGTTCATTGATAATAAATGGCTTCAGCCAAACACTAATCATGAGTGAAAGAAAAGTTTTTGTGTTATCATTTATATTCTCTGAAAAATGGCCAAGAAATCATAATTTCTGCCAGGGCATGTAAACTTATGAGCACAACTGTATATGTATGTGTTAATATGGGTATATACACATATTAACACATAAATATATATGTATAGAAGTATATACATTGTGACAGGGTCAGAGATCATATATATGTTAGCAGGAGAATGGAGCTTTCTGTGTGTCCAGAATGAAAACAGTTACATTTGTGGGTGCTCTCAGCTAGTGCAATTAACTAGCTAGCAAAAGGTTGCTCTGAGATAAAAGCACTGTCTCTCTCTTCCTCCTGTGAGGAGGAAATCAGCTGACAGACTGCCTGTAAGCACAGAGTCACAAAGGGAGACAAAGCAGGTACTTTAAAACTATTGTTTTTTCTATAAAGCAGTTGTTTACTGGGGACAGTTTAGATGCTCCAGTAAAATAGGAATACTTAAAAGTTACTTTAGCCTTCTGAGTTAGGAGTAGGTGTTTGTTTTGTAAATCAAAAAGCTAATTATGTGAAACCTGCTGTGCAACAAATAAATAGTTTGTTTTGAAACAAATGACCTATTCCTTCTTGTTTAAAGCCAATAGTTCTGTCACCTTGTCACAACATATATACAGATGCCGATTCTAGCGCCCAAAAACTGCTAAGTGCAGTTTTTTTTTTAAATGCTATATTTTCTTTTTTTTTTTTTTTTTTTTTTTAAAAAAAAGAAAACTAACACTATATTTTGGGAGCATTTGGGGCAAGCTTGTGGTAGCAATAACCAGCCACTTGTAATGGCTGGTTATTTATCGCGCGTCCGCAAAAACAGGCAAATTAGCACTCCACTTGTAATCATGGCCCTTAAAGTTAAATACAGAATCAACTGTTTTCTACTTAAGTGGGATAAAGATCAAATATCATAAATTGAGGTAAAGTGCAAATATCATAAACTAGAGTACATTATCAGTGTGATCGAAATTAAAAATATACAGCATATATATATTTATATAACATCTGATTATAGTTCCCTTCTTTGCATGCATCCTATTGCACCTAAGTCGTCCTAACCATAGAATTTCCAATATATGGAGCATTACAAGAAGGGGATACAAATACCTGATTATAATAATAACCTGAGTCCTTTAGGTGGGAGTTCCTATAATTACTACATGGACCCTTTAAATCTAGGCAGCGCATGGCCACAAATGCCTAGAGACTGCAGCAGCAACTGAAAAGCCAGCGTCTCTGTGTTCCTCCATGTGGGACGCTGAGATTAAGAAACTATTCTTGGCCTTTATCAAGACTGAGGGGCTCCAGGTAAGCTCCTGACAATTAGCATATATATCTTTAAAGTGTATGCGAGTATACAAGCCTTCATCTGTCACTAATATTTCTTAATCTTGGAATACTATACGTTCTTTAATAAATCTGCATGTAAATTTCAGACCTTGCTTATTACTGTTCATAGAATTCATGAAAACTTTTAGGTAATTCATATCCCTTATCCAAGTCAGCAAAATATCATCTATATCTGTCCTATAGAGGACTAAATTTGTCCCAAAGCCACTGACAATAAGGAACTCATGTTCCCATTTTCCCATGAATAAATTGGCATAGCGTGGGGTGAATCTAGACCCCATAGCAGTGCCTTTCTTCTGATTATAACAATTGTTTTTAAAGGAAAAGTAGCTTTGTGTAAGACTAAATATTACTCTATCAATAATAAACTGTTTCTGAGCTAGCTTCCTATTATCATCCTTCCCTAAATAATATTTAATTGCCTCAATCCCTAATGCATGCATGATATTGGTATAAATCAATGTCACATCACAGCTAACCAGGAACATATTATTATCCCAGTCAATGTCTTCCAGTATTTGTATTACACTGGTTGAGTCCTTTAGATATAAAGGTAGTAATTTATCATATACTAGAAGAAATATGTCAATATATACGGTGACAGATTTGCGGTTAAGGAATTGATGTCTGATATTATCGGTCTCCCAGGAGGTTAAAATATCGGGAATCTTGGGAATTTGGGTAAAAGAAAGTTGAATTCCTTAATGTTTAAGGGACACTCAGGTCAAATTAAATTTTCATGATTCAGATACAGCTGTAATTTTAAACAACTTTCAAATTTACTTCCATTAAAAAAAAATGTGCACAGTCTTTTATATTTACACTTTTTGAGTAACCAGCTCCTACTGAGCATGTACAAGAATTCACAGACTATACGTATATGCATTTGTGATTGGCTGATTGCTATCACATGGTACAGGGGGAGTGGAAATAAACATAACTGAAATTTGTTAGAAAAAAATCTACTACTTATTTGAAATTCAGAGTAAATGTTATTATATTTTCTTGTTATCTTGCATTTGCTGATTATGCAAATCTACTGTGTTTACTGGTCCTTTAAGTGTCCCTACTTCTTTTGATTTTTCCCAATGTATAATTAGTTGTTTCATATAGCCCTCAGCCCTTTTTTGTAGCATTGCATATGTTGATAATCTATCCGCTTCCTCTAAGTAGGCTGAGGTATTCATGACAACCACCCCTCTCCGCTTATCTGCTGGTTTAATGTCAATCTCTTTTTCTTTCTAGAGGTCATTTATATTTATCTTTATCTCTTGACCATTTAAATTATATTAAACTCTTTTGGGAGTTTTAACCTTCTCTAGATCTTCCAATACTTGTGAATCAAGGTTCCTCCCTTTATCCTGGTTGGTTTGCTTTCTTGTATGGAATTTATTTAGTGTCCCTGGTAGCAATTGTAGCATAAGCTCAATGATTTTGCTAATAGTGCACCCTCTGGTATCCATTAAAAACATAGGGTGTGCTTACAACTGTTTCTGTGGCATTAACCCCTTGTGCTTTTTGGACATAGGTTCTATTTCAAAGGGTACTTTGCTCAGTGTCCCCTGTTGATGTAGTACCTATGACAAACCTTCTAGCTATGTTTGTGCTCCCATAACCATATGAAGGCTGATCACTTATGCAGACTGACACTCTGCTACACTACAGAAACACACAAACATATATATATATATATATATTAGGAAAAATAATAATAAAAAAATAAAAAAAAACTCTTTAAAGAGAGCTGTTTGGGAGGGATCGGGGAAGTGGGAGGGTTGAGGGGGGATCCCTACATTTAAAAAATATATATATTTTTAAAAAGCCCTAAAAATGCACACTGGCAGACCGTCTGACAGTATCTAAAATGGTGGTAGATAAGTAGGGTGTGACGGAGGGAAGAGATCTGCATGGGAGGGATTAGGTAGGGATCAGGGGGTGGGAGGTGTCAGATGGGAGGGTAATCTCTACCCTACAGATAAAGTTAACTATACAAGCTACCTGATTAACCCAATCACTGGCTGGCATTTAAAACTATTTTTTTTATGACTGCAGTAGTTGCGCATAAATATTTTAAGTTAGAAACCCAAAGTTTGTGAAAATGTTATTTTATTTTTTTAAATGATTTCATTGGGATCGAAACGGTGGCATGAAATATACCGAAAATGAGCCTAGATCAATACATTGGATTATCTACTAAACAAATATATATAGTGTGATAGGTAAATTAAAAAAAAAAAGGCTATATTTCTGTTTAAATTGAGTAAAAGCAAAAATACTAAAAATTTTCTTATACTTTGGGCAAGTTTTTCTCTAAATTTTCCGGTCCTAAAATTTTGAACCATCCCATTGTAATACCAAATTGTGCATTATTTTTAGTGAGAAACCGTGTGCAAGATAACACACTCTGCACTATCAATTACATTTCAATTCTAATCAAATCTAGTTAAATATACTCTATAGCATATGTTCCTCAACTAAAATACACATAAAATCACAAATATATCTTATTGATGATGATGACGACATTGGCACTAGCTCAGTGGATTTAATAGAAACATTTAAATTAAAAGATATATTTCTCTTAAAAAAACCTGGACTCATTAAAAACATAGAAATTCAATTAATTATGCAAAGTACTTTTAACACTTATTGTCCTAAAGTATTCTTCCAATCTTAAATAGTGTGTCTCAGCACAGAGAAAATTCCCTTTGATGTACAGAGGACTTAAAATAGGACATAATTAAAGCAGTCCATTAGGAATGGCTATATATAGATTTTGTTTATGTCTGAGATTTATATTTAGTAATATGCATTGCAACCTATCACCTTTCACCAGATTTAAAATTGCTAAATACATTTGTTTCTGCTCGTAATTATAGATAAATTCTTTGATTTTGCAACAGCAGTCTGGGACAGTTTTAATATTTTATTTCGTCTGTCGGCATACATATCTAATTGTAGATGAGTAAGCAAATGTTTTCCATGCAAAGAAAAACATGAACCACATCACTAAAGGGTACGTTTGCATTTGCCTTTCTCAATCACTTAAAAAAATAAAATTAAATTAAAAAAAACATCTCTCATGCTAAGACATTTTTGAAAATGACATTTTCTTATAGAGTAGAATGTGGTCAGATAGTGGCATTTATTACCAGTAGCAAGAATTATTGTAAAGGGGACTGACATTTACCTTGAAAATGTCATAATTATGTGTATCAATTTCAGCTTGCACTGCAACCACAGCTGCAAGACCTAAAAAAAAGTATTTTACACAAGTGTCTATTTAAATAATTTGTGCTTAAAATGATTTTTTTTTGTTTATGTGTATGGTTGATGTTTAGTTTTTTTTTTTTTATAATTGTTTGAAATATGAAGCATGATTCAAAGTGTACATCATTTAACCCCTTAGTGACCACTGCACTTTTCAATGTTCTTACCGTTTGGGACCAGGGCTATTTTTACATGTCTGCAGTGTTTGGGTTTAGCTGTAATTTTCCTCTTACTCATTTACTGTACCCACAAATATTATATACAGTTTGTTTCACCATTAAATGGACTTTCTAAAGATACCAATATTTTCATCATATCTTATAATTTACTATAAAAATATTTTAAAATATGATTGTAAAAAACACACTTTTTCTAACTTTGACCCCCAAAATCTGTTACACATCTACAACCACCAAAAAACACACATGCTAAATAGTTTCTACATTTTGTCCTGAGTTTAGAAATACTCAATGTTTACATACTCTTTGCTTTTTTTTTGCAAGTTATAGGGCAATAAGTACAAGTAGCACTTTCCAAACAATTTTTTTTCCCAAAATTAGCAATAGTTACATTGTGACACTGATATCTGTCAGGAATCCCTGAATAACCCTTCACATGCATATATTTTTTTTTTGTAGACAACCCAAAGTATTGATTTAGGGCCATTTTGGTATATTTCATGCCACCATTTCACTACAAAATGCGATCAAATAAAAAAAATTGTTAACTTTTTCACAAACTTTTTCACAAACTTTTTCACAAACTTTTTTACAAACTTTTTCAAAAACTTTTTCACAAACTTTTTCAAAAACTTTTTCACAAACTTTATGTTTGTCACTAAAATTATTGGCAAACAGCTTGTGCAATCATGGCACAAATTGTTGTAAATGATTCTCTGGAATCCCCTTTGTTCAGAAATAGCAGATATGTATGACTTTGGCATTGCTCTTTGGTAATTAGAAGGCCGCTAAATGCAGCTGCGCACCATACTTGTATTATGACCAGCAATGAAGGGGTTAATTAGGTAGCTTGTAGGGTTAATTTTAGCTTTAGTGTAGAGATCAGCCTCCCACCTGACACATCACACCCCCTGATCCCTCCCCGACCCCTCTCAAACAGCTCACTTCCCTCCCCCACCCCACAATTGTCACCGCCATCAGAAAGTCTGCCGGTACTAAAGCAAAAGGCTTTTATTTCCCCCCCCATATATATTCTGCAGTGTAGGATAGCCCCTAAGTCCCCAACCTCCCTGATCCCCCCCAGCTCTCTAACCCTTCCCGCTCTACCTATTTGTCGCCACGTTTTGCAGGGTGACGTCACGTGCAATGGCATGATGATGTCACCGCGCAACTTTATTAAAAAAAGACAATGGACAATATAGGGAAAGGGGGCATGCTGCTTAGAAGCCTGTATCTCCAGCATCTTAGCAGCTATAGACCCCCAAGACCCACCGTTGGAACGGTAATCGCCTAACCTTTCCAACTGTATAAGTATTGGGGATCTGAAAAGAAAAAAATATTTTAAAAACTTAAAAAAATCCTCAAATGTGCTTAGCACCCAGGTGGGAAAGTGTTAGCACTAAAAGGGTTAAAGGGACAGTCAAGTCCAAAAAAAACTTTCATGATGTAAATAGGGAATGTAATTTTCCAATTTACTTTTCTAACCAATTTTGCTATTTCTCTTGGTACTCTTAGATGTAAGCTAATTCTAGAAGGTTCATATGCTAATTTCTTAGACCTTGAAAACTGCCTATATTAACACATATACATATATATTTAATATTAGCTGCCCAACACTGCGTGACTTACCCCCTTCACTGCGCTAGGTTCTCAGCCGTGTCTGACGGCATGAGAACAAGGCTCCCTTTGGAGCATATAGTAATGCGCTCTCATGAGTGCAAATCTTCCATACAATACGAACGTGAAGTCGCATTTGCATTGCACTTTTTTTGTAATACCAGCGCACATTTGCACAATACTCACAAAGCATGTGATGGGGTAAAGGGGTGTCACAGGGTCTGCAATAATATCCTTAAATAACATTTATTTATTTAATATAATTTTTATTGTGGTAAGCAAACAAAAGTTTACAGGCATATTAAATTTGAGTAATTTCAAACATTCATAAACAATAGCACAAATTGATGAACAGTTATAGCATAACTGTATGAATGCAATTGTCATAATATCAAGGTTCCATTCTTTAACCCTTTCGTGACTGGGTTAAAGTGTCTTCATCGGAACAACTGTTCCGATGTAGACAAATTTAAATCACGCGATCGTGCACACGCACACGCGAGATTTCAATTATTGGATCAGGTCTGGGGGGCATCCCTATAACCCTAATAACGCCCTCCAGAACAAGATCAAATCCAGGAAGCACAGAAGGCTTCAGCACAGCCGTTGACTATGACGTTCTATTCCGTCATAACTGCTCTAAAGACCAGTGTAATTATGATGGAATAGAACGGCATAACAGCGTTAAAAGGTTAATAAACTCTATCAAAACAATAAGCAGTAGTAATGCCTAAAGCTAAACAGAACTACAAGTCAGATCACACCTCCCAAAACAAGTTCCAAACTCATAAGAACCACTTATGTCTGTTCCATTTAGCACAAGGGTAATGCACAAAACTCACAAAGCATTTGCTGGGGTAAAGAGGCATCACTGGGTCTGCAATGATATACTTAAATAACATTTATTTATTTAGTTAATATAATTTTTATTGAGGCAAGCAAACGAAAGGTTACAGGCATATTAAAGTTGAGTACTTTCAAACATTCATAAACAATAGCACATAATCATGAACAGTTCTAGCATAACCTCCAATAGTATAAATGCAATTGTCATAATATCAGGGTTCAATGAGGATCTTGACTTATAGCACAATAAAAAATGGAAAAAAAAAAGATGCCTGTGTTTCCTTTAGAGTAAAAGAAACCAAATAGCAATACCTCTTATTTTCTTTAGTTGATATCCTTCAAAACAACATAAAGTAGTCTAAGAAAAGTCTCCTAATTAAGAAACAGTGGCCATGTTTGCACCAGCTCATACCTATATTTAAAGGTATACACAAATTTAACTGCATGTTAAAGAAACTACTATAAAGAAGAATATGCACAGACTAAATCCAGTATAAAACCTTTTAAAAACTTACTTAGAAACTTCCAATTTAGCACTGTTGATAAGATTAGTTTGGAACACCCACTGAAAGGGGCTGAGAGCAGACCTTCCCCTCCCTTATATATGAATAGACCCATTATACAAACAGAAGCAATGTGAAGTCTGTATACATAAGTATACATCTAAAACATTGGGGCTTGGTTAGGAGTCTGAAAATCAGCACAATGTTATTTAAAAATAAGCACGTATACATTTTTTAAAAAAACACCCCAGATGGGCTATATAAATTGACCATCTACAGCACATTTATGCAAAGAAAAATCTAGTATACAATGTCCCTTTAATGTTGCAGGGGTATTAAAAAGTAGTGTTTAGATATACCCTAAAGCTACCCAAATGCTAAATAGTAGCCACTCTAGGACCACCAAAAAAGCTATCCAATAAAGGGGGAAATTAAAGGGAATGTAACAAAAATGGGCCACTTGTGCACCCAAGATATATATTAAAGTGGCACTAAGTAAACAAACAAACTATTATGAAAAATAACATGTATAAGAACATCTGACATCATCAGCCCTGCCTATTTGCTATATAAAATGTACAACATTTTACCAAAAACTATAAACTATGACTCAAATGAAACTGTGGGATATATTTATTATAGTGCAAGTGGACATGTAGCGTATCATGTCTGCTGCACATCGATAAATACCTACAGCGTATGTTGGTGCAATGCCGCCCCCTGTAGATTTGCAGCCAAACTAGCAGGGGGTGTCAATCAACCCGATCATATTTGATCGGGTTGATTTCTGTCCGTGGCCTCAGAGCTCATTTGACTAACATCATATCAAGTGAATAGACAATCTTAAGGACCTCTTCCTATCATTTAGGCTTCCTCCAAGCTCCCTAAATTATGGTGGCTTTGAGGACTACTCTGTTCAGAAAACATCTATCACAGAACACGCATTGTTCCAACTTTATTTAAATTTAAGCAGTTCAAGTCAAGGGAATAACATGAAATGTTACAAATAAAAGATAAAGGTAAACTGACAGAGGTTAAAAACAAAACAAAACACAAGCTTCTGTTACCAAAATTTAAAATGACCTACATTTCAGAGTAATAAACAAAACCCCTTTTAGGGAACAAGTAATAGGTTAACAACTTACAGCTGCTCTGCAGTAAATTAAGTACATTAGGACTTGTAAATTGGTGCTAAAAATTCCTACAGGTGTTCAAACTTTAGTTAATTACTTACAAAACGTCTTTCTTTATAAAAGCTGTGTTTGAACAGGCGGTGTTATTATGCCCTCCTAAACATTATTTGGGCAGTATTGTACTGCATGAAGTAGTATTTTGCTTTCATAATGGTGAGAAAAATCCAATTAACAAAGGAACACAAACAGACCGTAATCCTTAGAGAATTTGCAAAGACAGCCAAGGCGTCAGTGAGTACAGTTTCCTACACTATCAAAAGGCACTTAAATAGTGGAATAAACTGGCAGACCCAAAGCCACAACAGAATCAAAAGACAGGTTTCTGAGATTCAACAGCTCGTGTGATAGGTGACACAGAACAACAGGTTCATGCACAGTTTAACATTGGTGGATGTAAGCAAGTCTCACTTTTCACTTGAACAGAAGAGCTGCAGGTTTGATAGGTTGAGTAGCAGTAAGAAATATGTTACTAGTATAGAAAAATAGGAAATTGAGGCTTTCCTGGGCCATGAAGCACCACTAGTGGACTAATAAAGACTGGACGAAGGCCTTATGGACAAATGAATCATAAATGTAGTTCATCATGCACGGTTTTATTTTTATGACTTTAAGTAGGCAAAAGTATAGTTCTTAATTTTGTGACACCATCTTTCAAACACAAAGGAGTAAGAAAGATGGACTGGGATTCTTTCGCTGTGTCAATGACTTGCACAGAGGGAGAGACATCCTGAGCAAAAAGAACTACAACAGGATTTTGCAGTTTCTTGCACTACCCTCTGATATACCAGATCAGGCCCATATATCTTTCTTGTTATTTTTAAAATGGTTTTATTTCCCTACATGGATACCTCTGTCTTATCTCTGTAATTTTTTATCTTTCCCTTTTTGTTTTTGCTTGGATGACCCTTAGCTCAAATGTCCATAAATGCACCCTCCACATTTCTTAACTTTTTTTGCAGGCCCATCTGACCCTAATATATCTCTCTCCCTTAGCCTGATTTAAAATATATCCTGTCCCAGACTTGCAAGCAATGCACAGACCTCCACTCAGCTTTTCAACTGCCCTCTGCTAACAAACAGGTAGCCTTCTGAAAGACAGTTTCCCTCCCACCCCAAGCTCATTTCCTAATTTACAGATAGTCTCCCACACAACTTTCATTCTCCTGAAATGACAGGTGCAAACATTAATCAACACATCCTTCCATCCACTTAACCCTATAGAATACATACCCTCTCTCCCTACAAATAGCTATATATCACACATCAATATTATATACTTTGTATTTCTTTTTCAATTTTTATTTTTTACTATTTGTGTTTCATTTTCATCTACACACCTCATACCACTAACATGAATCCAAATATTACCATACTGTTATTCGTGATAACCCTTTTCTCACTCCAATTTTGTTCACATCACTACCGCCATTAAAACACCTCAGACTGGGAAACAAATTATCATACACCATGACCTGCTCTGTTGTTGTAACTTATCTGCTGAGTGCTGGTGGAGAGTTATAAAAAATAGTCCTCCTACCCCGACCTCACAAAAATATAAAGTATCCCATTCACTATATGGCCAAACAAAAATTATGTCCAAATTCCTATTCCTTATGTTACTTGCTCTTGCAAATGATGTAGAGTCTAACCCTGGTCCCCCAGCAAATTCCATTCCTAGCCTTCTAGCTAAAAAAGGCCTCTCCTTTGTGCACTGTAATATCTGCAGCTTACTACCAAAAATTGATGCACTGCAAGCATGGCGTTCACATTACAAGCCAAAAATCATTGTGATCTCTAAATCGTGGCTAACCGCAAAAATACCTGATTCTGCCATTGCAATACATGGGTATTCATGTCATAGAAATGACAGAGTAAAAAGAGGAAGCGGCATTGTAATTTATGTTGACAATTCCATACAGTACACCCCCTTACAAAAATGTTGCTCTCCTGCCACCTTTGATTTCCTTTCTGGCACAATTGAGATCCCGTGCAATAAATCAATCATTGTTGCCGAAATCTACTGCCCACCTAGCTCCCCTGTGCATTCCCTTTCTGACATAGCCCATCTTCTTAGTGAAACCATAGCTCAAAACCCAAAAAGTAAAATTTTGGTCTTTGGACATTTTAATATTGTTTGGCTGAATCCTAAAAGTAATAGTTCTTGCTCACTGTTTAAGACTTTGCAGCTGACGCAATTATTCTCCTTCCCAACTTGCATAAACATTAAAAGCCATAACCACACCATGCTTGATTAGATTCTGTCCACTTCTCCTGACCGAATCCAGGAAGCAGTTTTCTCCCTAACAGTTTCAGTGACCACTGCTTAGTGTACTGCATGCGCAAAATAAAGGCTACTAAATCCTCTCCCAAGGTTAAAATCACCAGGTCCTTCAAAAAATGTAATCTTAAATAATTTCTAAATGACATCAAGAACCTCCCCTGGCACAGATTTAACCTAATCCCAGATATAGACTCTGCAGTTGAATTGTTTCAGTCCGAACTCCTACAAGTTTGGAATTTGCATGCCCCGCTGCGTAAGGTGAGAGTAAAATGAGCACATATGAATTGGATCACAGCTGACCTCATTCAAATGTATCAGTTTCGGGATTCATTGTGGTCAAAGTTCCAGCATACTGGCTCTATGAATGATCACTGTGTATATAGACAATGGCGAAATATATGCACTAAACAAATAAAATTAGCCATGGCCCGGGGGGCAGAGCCAACTGCCATGCTGAATGGACGCATATTGCAAGAGCTCTGGCTCTTAACTATATTACTGTGGGATTATTAATGACTATTTATTCACTCTGAACCCCCTAACAAAGACCCCTACAAGCTCACTTTATGACTTCAGTCATATATGCTAGTTAGCAACTGGAGGGAGGAATTATACCTCGGATAACCCACTCCTAAGCTGCCACGAGGTCACAGTGTTCGGCCGCATAAAAATCTAAGCCTGCTAACAGCCTTGCGGTTTGACTATATACATATTATCTCATCCATAAAGTGGCCCCTTCTGTGCAAATGGCTATGACACCTACTGAGGACTTCCAGGGTGAGGTGAAGGCCCTGCTAGAAAAACTTGCTTGGCAGATGGAGGAGAATGCTAATGATATCTCGGCACTTCTAAAGTCAGCTCTCCAAGAGCCGACCGAGCAACAGAGACCACAGGGTGAGAACCTACTAAATTCTGAGCGGACCACTGAGACAGATGTTTCCCTATCCACCATGGAAGTCACTCACAGAGATCGCAACCTAGACAGTTCCCGACAGTGTGCGGCTGATCTCCCAGAACCTACAAGGCCCCAGAGACCCCCAGGCCAGGCCAGCAGCACCAGTATGACTGGCGCGCGAAAAGAGCAGATAGTGTCTGCGGTGGACTGGAGAAGGCGCCCTCCGGGTCTGAAGCGGTCGCTCCTTAAAAAGTTATGCCGCCGACAGGTGAGGGCTTTGGGGATATGCTGCAGGGGCGGAGGATCTAAGATTCTCCTATTATGGAGACCGATGCCAGAACAGGAGCTCAACGCAGATGTTCTCAGTCTGACTGACCCTGTAGCTCCCTACGTTCATGTTTGTACAAGAGGCCCATCAGAAAGGGTATTACCGGAGCCTAAGCTGTATGTAGAAGATAATATCGATAAGGCTGGGGTCGGCTAACTTCCTTTACCAACCCTATGGGATACAGGCTAAGGGAAATACGTTTTACTTATTTTGTTCATTCTCCCTAAGCCGTTGGGGAAAAACTTTGCATACTATTTGTGGAACTTTTGGTTGTCACAACCCCGCAGCCCAGTGATTTTGAACTCTGATTGCCTTGAACTTATTCCTATGCCATGTTAGGGGACTATTATAGCAATATTTTTAAGCATATTACATTTGCTTGATGGCTGTATAACTCTGTATCTTACTGAATTTCCTGACACTCTTCCATTTTAACAGCTGTATATATCTTTGTACACCTTGGTTGATAGCCTACTGCAAAAGTTTTATTTTCCATCTTATTCACCCAGTTTTTCATATACAGCATTCTGAATTAAGTTTGAACATGCTTGGCAATATGCATGCATATACTAATGTATTGTCCTGCTTGATAGCTTGACTAGAGAATTATTTGCAGTGCTCTCATTTGTCATACTGTATGTTGTTTGCCTCAAATAGAGTCTATATTGGTTCTATGTCGCTCACACCCTCTATATTTACATTTGTTTTATCTATGTATTAGTATAACCACTGCTAGTAACTGGACTGTTATGTCTGAGCTGACCTCATGTGAATTTGTTTTGTAGTTTGTGCGGTGTGGATAACATTTATAAGCTCATAACACAACACAAGAGAGAACTAAAGTGATATATAAGATTGGCAGAACTGTTTTTTTTTATTTTTTATTATTAGTTATGTCCCTATAAACCCTGGTAAAGAACTATCTATTTAAGATTATAGCACATGTTGATCCCCGGTTGGGAAATATTCTTTAAATATTTTGTTCACACCAAGGCCATGGTCAGCCTTACCCACAAACAAAGGTCAAATCTATGGTGTATCCCAGAAAAACAGGCGTTGGGGTAAACCTGAGAAACCCACCATCCCAAGAACTGTGAACACTGGCTACAGAATGCTCATTGGAAACCTTACAGAACTCCAGTAATTAGCAGAAGTTATGTACTGTTACACACCTCCATAATCAGCACTTGTTTCTGTGTGCGAGTATAGATTGTGACATGCCGTTTCCTTCCAAGATGGCTGATTATAACTAATTGTCATGGCTTATTCATGCTATACATTTAGTGGGTAGTTAATTTTAAAATCATATCCCTGATCATATAGAATTGCATTGCCTAAATTGTTAAGTTTTCTTAATGAGATGTAGGGGTAATAACTTTGTTGTAACCTAATCTAGGTAGCCTTAAACTATGGGAACAGAACTGTATTAGACTCCAGTTAGGAGATTTGTAAGGAAACAGACAGCATGAAGCCCTACATGTAATAAAACATTTCTTAAATGTACGTAGATTAGACCCTACCACATCACAGAAATAGGATATTGGGTATAGAATTACCAAACAGTTTACAGTTTTCTCAAATGATATATGGAAATGTATACTCTCTATCATACTTCACTTCAGCTAATGGGCAAGTCTGAAGCTCATATATTGCCTGTTTCACTACTCTTTAGATCAGCCCTGAACATCTAAGTAAATTGCTATTATCGGAACATATATACATTTCTTTGAAGTTTATGCTTGTAATGTTCAGATCTCCCTGAATGAATCAGCAGAGTTGCCTTTAGCCCCTACCTAGTTACTCCATTTTGTGTTAAAATGTTACTTTATCCCTCTATATACTCCTAAATAGAATAACCACACAAGTTATACCTAATTTGGCTTTTTAGTAACCCAGCCACCAAGCCTATGATTTCTATAATTGGGCACTTGCGAGTTCATATGCCATTCACATTTATATTTGGCTCCGTCCCCCCACAACTTTCCCTATGCGTATAGCGGTGCTTACCCGCTGAATATCCCCCTCCCTCCTAAATGCCTCGGCCAAAGAGTGGCTGATATCTATACTAACCCTCCACAGGTTGTTATTTTGGTTTTAGGTTAAATATTATTAGAGTGTGGAGTTCATATGCTGACAATATAATATAAAATGAAGTTCTATCTCATCTCGCCTGTCTATCCTCATAATCAGATTTGAAATGTATTTTCTCTTGCTATATGCACATATTACTCTCTCCATATTGCCTTTATATAGACAATGTATTACTTTCTTTGTTGTAACATTGGCCTTAGGCCGAGTTCTTGCTCCAATGTTATATGCTTTAACTTCAATAAAAAAATTATTTTCAAAAAAAAAAAAAAAAAAAATTAGCCATGGCCCAATATTTCTGTGAAAATCTGAACAATAACATATCAAACCCTAGAAAGTTTTGATAAGTCATAAATAACTTACACACTCCCCCAATCCACTCCCAACCCTCCACTGTCAAAGTGGACAACCAAACCCTGCAACTTCCCTTAGAAGTAGCAATTGCCTTTAACAATTATTTTGCCAGATGTTCCATCACCCTGATTGACAAACTAATAAATTACACACATCCTGAAACTACAAATGTGGATCAGGCCCCACTAAATCTGTAAATACCCAATATAGAGAAGTTCTATTTTAGACCTGTACCCATCAATGTCATTAAGAAACACCTTAATAATCTAAAAATGAAAAACCAGTCTGGACCTGATCAAATCCCAGCAATGCTGTTGAAGCTCAGTGAGTCGGGCAATTGCTAAACCTGTCACAACCCTAATTAATGAATCCTTGGTATCTGGATACATACCCAAACTTTGGAAGACTGCAAGAGTAGTGCCTAGCCATAAAAGTGGTGAGATAACCTTGGTTTCTAACTATCACCCAATATCATTGCTCCCAGTATTGTCAAAAATCTTAGAAAAATGTGCCCATATGCAACTATGTGAGTATTACCAACATTCTAACTATCTGACTCCTGATTAATCAGGTTTTTGCCCAAATCACTCCACTACAACTGCCCTCCTGAAAGTTTGCAACAACATCCAAACTGGCATAGAACAAGGAGACCTAACTGGAGCAATTTTCCTTGATTTTGCAATGGCCTTTGACACAGTAGACCACGACATACTACTGCTCAAACTAAAAAACTTGGTGATCGTGCGCTAACCTGGTTTTGATCATATGTATTGGATCAATCACAATATGTCTCCATTTCTGACAGCTAATCCCTCCCTCTCCCAGTCACGTGTGGTGTTACCCAAGGTTCCATTCTCGGCCCCCTCTATTCATATTATTTATAAATGATCTGCCAAATGTCTGCAAATCCTCAACTGTACACATGTACGCAGACGACACAGTAATCTAGGCAAGCAAATCAGATCTACCGCAGCTTGAGGCAGTGCTCCAAGACCAGTTCACAGAGGTAGAAAAGTGGATCTCAAAAAACAAACTCTTCCTAAACACTGACAAAACTGTCACAATGATCTTTGGAATGGAACCTAAATTACACAAACTACAAAATTCCCATCTATGCATCAAAACAAAATCAAATTGCACACTGCCTGCAGTCCACTCTTTCAAATACTTGGGTATGTTGTTAGACCCTAATCTATCTTTTGGCCTCCACATAGAAAAACTTGCATCTAAACTCTATCAAAACTAGGTGCCCTGTACAGAAACAAATCCTGCCTACAGTAAAGGAAAAGATTGTACAGAAAATGCTAATGCCGATTATTGATTATGGGGAAGTAGTATATGCACCTGCACCGCAAACTCACCTTAATAAACTTAATATATTGTATAACTCGTTCTGCCGCTTTGTGCTACAATGTAACTACAGGACCCACCATTGTGACATGCTAAAAGAACTAAACTGGCTGTCGCTGGAATCCAGACGGAATCCAGATGCACCCTCCATCTTTCCAGCCTTGCGTTTAAGAGCTTTTCTTGGAAGCTCCCACCCTACCTGAGTAGAATGCTCTCCCTGGCTGTACCCACCTTCTATAACCTCCGATCCAGTACCAGCACATTATTTAGTTTGCCTTAATACAAAAAGAAAGCAGCTCGATCCTCCTTTTCCTACACTTTCAAACCTTCCCCAAGCCTAAAATTCTTTAAGAGACCCCTCTCTACATATTTCAAAACAGAATGCACCTGTCATGGTTGATTATATATTTCCTACCTGTTCTATGTTACATTTTGCATATATTATGTATTAATATTGTTTTTGTATTTTATTGTACCCTATTGTATCAATGTAATGTTTTGTGGACCCAGGACATACATGAAAACGAGAGAAATCTCAATGTATCCTTCCTGGTAAAATATTTTATAAATATAAATAAATACTCTTAGTTGGTCAGGTGTTCATCCTACAGTAAGATAATAATCTGAAACATATCTCAGAGACTATTGTCATTGAGCCTGGGGAAGGGTGGGAGCCCCAAAACATTGCTGTCATTGTACTACTGTCATGTACTGAATACATTTAGAAGAAAAGAATGAGGGTAAGCATCACATCATGGAATGTCCATTACAGTCTCCAAGCTTGAACCAAGCTCTTTTGGGATGAGCTGTAAAGAAAGGTTAAAGCAAACTTCTGCAACAGTAAAAACGACACAGACAATATTTGTTTTCTATTGAAGAAAGAATGCAAAAATCTGCACAATGTGGATACTTTGAGTCCAAAATTTAGATTTCATTTTTTTAAACACAAAAATTCCATAAAGTTCAATTAAAATAAGAAAGAATTTAAGTATTCTAAAATGTTCGCCTGGTAGAGAGCGTAATTTATTTTGTGGGATGTAGTTTTATACAAAGAATTACCTCTTTCAGGGAAGTAGAAAGCCAAAAAGAGCTTTTTAGGTTAATACAAGTACTGAGCATGAAGAAGAAAGTTAAAATTGAAGATTTTTTTTTGTGAACAACCAATATATGCCATTCTAAAGAGCCCGGTATTTGTAAAAGGGTGTTAAAACACAACATACTAAAACTGATGTGAAAAGACGCTCAAACACGATTTTCTGATGGATAATAATGTTGTCAAGTAGACTCCATACAAAGTATTTTTAGAGTTTATGAATGAAAAGCCAGCATATAAAAAATGGTTTTGTAGGGTTTTTTAATTAATTTAAATTAAATTTGGAAAAACACTGAAAATCCATGCCAAGCACATAACACATTTCTTCCAATGAATTGGAATGGAATCGATAAAAAAAACCCACTTACAAATTATTTTTTTTCTATAGGGTGTAAGCACAAACAACTTTCTAGATAAGTTAATTTGCAGATAGAGCTTTGTATAAGAACACATTTCATATGTTTCTAAATTGGACCAAGATTCTAATTTTGGGCATAGAATGTCATTGTGTAATTGAAAAACAATTTGCAAAAATAAAATCTAAGGTAAGTTCCAAAGCTTCAAATTCTGTTTAAGGAACTTAATTTATTTTATTTGTTTATCTTTTTTTTAGTCATGTACCAGAACACATATGGGAATATGTTGAACATACAAGATAATGAGAATGCAGATACGGTTGACTTAGGTAAGGTAATTAGGTCAACAGCAGTAGAGTTTACATTTGTGTAGAGGATCAGGTCATCAGTGATTAGAGCTAACATTGGGAAAGTCAGTCTTACATTTAAAGTTAATGTTATTTGTGGTACTGTGATTCACATGGTTAGTGTGCTGTAAATTGCTGTCTGTTTAGTAGCTAAAAGTATTATAGCACCTGGGGTCAGAAATTCTTAGGCAGCTGGAAATAACTATCACCTTTCAGGTGCTGCTATTATTTAGTAAGTTATATACACTATATTGCTTATAATAAAGAATTGAGAATGATTAAGACACTAAAATGAGCTGTTATGTTAAACCTATTGCTGCTATAATTTTTAACAACACTCATAGGCTCTAACAATATAGGCCCAGTCTAACAAATCACAGATGGACAAAGTTCCCGTCTAGTGTTTCTGTCTGCCCACATTTGGGAAAAGCGATGTGGCATCTGCTTCCTGCATTTTGTATTGTCAATAAGGCAAGAGGAATCAGTCCAGCATGAGGTATGAGAGAGGTTAAAAAACAGCAATCTTAAGATCATTGCTTCTTAACCCCTTAATGATAAGCTAAAAAGAAGAAGCGCAACTGCGACTCATGTTAAAAGTACCATTTAATGTGAATAAAAACCCCTGTGTTAGACATACACTCACATGATAAAAGTATAAAAATCAGGGATGGACTGATCAGCCGGGCAAATAGGACCTGGACCGAGGGCCCAGCATGTCAGGGGGCCCACAAATGGCATTTCCATGGCTCCTGGTGTGCTGCTTAAGTTTGGGTTTAGTAGGGGCCTTGTGCCTGGATGGGGGGTTTGTTGCTGGGGGCAATAGGGTGTGGGGGGGCCCTGTCGGGGGTTTGTCACTGTGAGGGCCATGGAGTATGGGATCTGGCCCTGGAGGTTGGGAGCCCTGTCTCTGGCCCTTGACGTTGGTGGTCCTTGTCCTTGAGGTTTGGGGGCCTGAGGCGCAGGGCAGGGAAGCTACCATGTTTATTTGCATACATTTCGATACATTTTGGTCAGTGTGAGACAGTAGGGGCCCTTCCCTAATTTTTGCCCAGGGCCCTAATCGGTCTCAGTCCGCCCCTGATAAAAATGCACACATCATTTTTATAAAAGCTCCTGTCTACCAGCTCTGCTTGTCCGATCCTGTGCTTGCAAGTGGTTCCAAACATCACTGCTGATTCACCTGTGGTGTCTGAATAAGGCAGCACAGTCCCCACGTTAGTCGCAGGTCTCCACAGGTGAGCAGATTAGTGTAATTAAAAGACCAGCCCAGCAGACGAACCGATACAAGTTACAGCAGATTTTTTTTTTTTTTACTTTCTATTTTTACTCTCTATGCACTTTTTCATTGTTTATCACTTATATATATGTGCATTTTTGTTTTTGATTATCACTTGTGTAGAGGGTGCGCTACTTTGTGCTTGTTATTTTGTTAACCCCTTAAGGACCAACGTACCCTGTGCACTGCAAGGTTGTTAAGGAGTTTACTAGCACTGCTTTGGTGATAGCGACAAAGCTGCACTGGTACTGCATGCTTCACTTCCGGAGGCATGTAGATATAGCATGATCTCGCAGATATCAGTAAGACACGCTATAAACAAGGCCTGATGAGAGGTCATGTGATGTCACCCTTCATTTAAGGAGTTAAAATGCAGTCACAATCTTGCATGAGGGAGCATGCATAAAGTCTCCATATCTATATCACCAACAGAAGCTTGTTAAAGTAAATGTCAATTTTGATGCTAAAGTGCCCAGTTTTTAAAAATTCAATTAAAAACAGGGGCACTTTAATTTATTAAAATTTACATTTCACTCCTGTTGAGAAAAAAAAACTTACCTTTTAATCTTCACAGCAGCTCCAGCTTCCTCCGGTCGTTGCAAGCCGTTTCTGATGTCAGAAATGATGGCTAGGTCATCCTCCAATCACGGCTTCCCCCCCGGGGGAATCAGTGTCTGATTCAACGCCGTGATTGGAGGAAGCTGGATTCCTCATTTTAGACCCAAGAAGAGGCTTTGCAATAGGTGGAGGAAGCTGGAGCTGCTGTGAAGATTAAAAGGTAAGTTTTTTTTCTCAACAGGAGTGAAATGTAAATTTTGATGAATTAAACTGCCCCTGTTTTTAATCGCATTTTTAAAAACCGGGCACTTTAGCATCAAAATTGACATTCACTTTAACTCAAGCCAAATGCATATTCCAGATATTTTTTGTGTATTCACAGAGATTTAGAAAAATATCAAACAAAATTCATATTTGGATCCCTCTGTTCTATTCATTTGCAGCCATTATTATATAGTTAGTTAATGATATTGTAGTGATGATTAAAGTTTCAAATAGCAATAATATAAACCAGTTATTAGATTAATTAAATATGTTGTTTTTTACTTTAAAATGCAATAAATAATTTCACTAGTTATTTTCATTAAATCACATTTTTGTTTAAAAGATGTTTTTCAGGTTTGATGTTAGAAATATCTGACTCATGCTTACCCTTAGATGCCAAGTCTATTCTAAGAAGATTAATTATGTTTGAAACTTTGTAGCGTTTACTAGCAACATTTATTTCTAAAATTTAAAAAAAAATAATTATAATAATTTCCTTTACTGGCAGTTTAAATTAAAATTAGTTTTTGCATCCATAACATTCATAGACCATCAAAGAAACATCATTTATATTTAATCAATGTATTTATAGATGCCAGGTCACATAATCAAATACAGTACTATAGCTGCATGTTCTATCGTCTCTAGTGAAGTTCATTCAAAAGCTTTCTATGAAATTGTTTTATTTCCTATTTGTCAGCGAAATTGACTGACACTTTGGACAATACGATTGATTAGCAATCATTTAAAATTCTGTTGTTGTTTTTATAGTAAATCTATTTTTTACTATTAGAAAAAAATGTAGAATTTGGAATGTAGAAAAAGTGCCCAACTGTGAAGATGAACTCTCATCGCCTCTCTTATATGATAAATAGTGCCACTTCCCAACGTCTAAATGCACATATAGATTAAAACCTCTGATGAAGCGCAGGTACGCCTGCGCGAAACATGTCAGGTGTTCTTTTCTTCTGACTATGTCCTGTCTGGATGAATAAACGCTATTGTTAATAACAGCACCTTGGTCGCCTGAGCAGTGTTTGCTTTTGTTTCCTATCTATAGATTAAAGGGACAATAAAGACAAAATTAAACTTTTATTATTTAAACAGAAAATACCATTTTAAACAACTTTTCAATTTATATCTATTATCAAATAGTATATTTTTTTAACAGCATACCTAAGTAGAATCAGGAGAGTACATTTTTACAAATATTGATGCAAACACTGCTGCTCTCTAGTGCTCAACAATGTATGCCTGTTAAAAAAACACTTTTGCTATAAATATTTCTATGGACACACCTCCTGTCTACATATGGTCTTACAAAGGATACCATAGCAATAATAAAAAAAGGCTTGTGATCAGCATGAAATATCTCTTATTAGCAGCTGTTAACATACTGATAATTATTAAACAATAGATTGCGATCAACCTCATGACTATTAATGAACACTTTTTTGTAAGATAGCCAATAGTGTTGTATTTTTTTTTTTACTTTGTTAGGCCTAGATTTAGAGTTTGGCGATAGCCGTGAAAACCAGCGTTAGAGGCTCCTAACGCTGGTTTTACGCTACCTCCGGTATTTGGAGTCACTCAAAAAAGGGTCTAACGCTCACTTTTCAGCCGCGACTTTTCCATACCGCAGATCCCCTTACGTCAATCCTATCTTTTCAATGGGATTTTTCTAACTCCGGTATTTAGAGTCGTGTCTGAAGTGAGCGTTAGAACTCTAACGACAAAACTCCAGCCGCAGGAAAAAAGTCAGTAGTTAAGAGCTTTCTGGGCTAACGCCGGTTCATAAAGCTCTTAACTACTGTACTCTAAAGTACACTAACACCCATAAACTACCTATGTACCCCTAAACCGAGGCCCCCCCACTCGATTATATTTTTTTAACCCCTAATCTGCCAACCGCCACCTACGTTATCCTTATGTACCCCTAATCTGCTGCCCCTAACACCACCGACCCCTATATTATATTTATTAACCCCTAACCTGCCCCCCACAACGTCGCCACCAGCTACCTACAATAATTAACCCCTAATCTGCCAACCGCAAAGCGCCGCTACTTAAATTATCCTTATGTACACCTAATCTGCTGCCCCTAACACCGCCGACCCCTATATTATATTTATTAACCCCTAACCTGCCCCCCACAACGTCGCCGCTAGCTACCTACACCTATTAACCCCTAATCTGCCGACCGCAAAGCGCCACCACCTACATTATAGCTATGTACCCCTAATCTGCTGCCCCTAACACCGCCGACCCCTATATTATATTTATTAACCCCTAATCTGCCCCTCACAACGTCGCCGCCACCTGCCTACACTTATTAACCCCTAATCTGCCGAGCAGACCGCACCGCTATTATTATAAAGTTATTAACCCCTAATCCGCCTCACTAACCCTATAATAAATAGTATTAACCCCTAATCTGCCCTCCCTAACATCGCCGACACCTAACTTCAAACATTAACCCCTAATCTGCCGACTAGAGCTCACCGCTATTCTAATAAATGTATTAACCCCTAAAGCTAAGTCTAACCCTAACACTAACACCCCCCTAAATTAAATATAATTTAAATCTAACGAAATAAATTAACTCTTATTAAATAAATTATTCCTATTTAAAGCTAAATACTTACCTGTAAAATAAACCCTAATATAGCTACAATATAAATAATAATTATATTATAGCTATTTTAGGATTTATATTTATTTTACAGGTAACTTTGTATTTATTTTAACCAGGTACAATAGCTATTAAATAGTTAAGAACTATTTAATAGCTAAAATAGTTAAAATAATTACAAATTTACCTGTAAAATAAATCCTAACCTAAGTTACAATTAAACCTAACACTACACTATCAATAAATTAATTAAATAAACTACCTACAATTACCTACAATTAACCTAACACTACACTATCAATAAATTAATTAAATACAATTCCTACAAATAAATACAATTAAATAAACTAGTTAAAGTACAAAAAATAAAACAGAACTAAGTTACAAAAAATAAAAAAATATTTACAAACATCAGAAAAATATTACAACAATTTTAAACTAATTACACCTACTCTAAGCCCCCTAATAAAATAACAAAGCCCCCCAAAATAAAAAAATGCCCTAGCCTATTCTAAATTACTAAAGTTCAAAACTCTTTTACCTTACCAGCCCTGAACAGGGCCCTTTGCGGGGCAGGCCCCAAGAAGTTCAGCTCTTTTGCCTGTAAAAAAAAACATGCAATACCCCCCCCAACATTACAACCCACCACCCACATACCCCTAATCTAACCCAAACCCCCCTTAAATAAACCTAACACTAAGCCCCTGAAGATCTTCCTACCTTGTCTTCACCTCACCGGGTTCACCGATCTGTCCAGAAGAGCTCCTCCGATGTCCTGATCCAAGCCCAAGCGGGGGGCTGAAGAAGTCCATGATCCGGCTGAGGTCCATGATCCAGCTGAAGTCTTCATCCAAGCGGGGCAAGAAGAGGTCTTCCATCCGATTGAAGTCTTCATCCAAGCGGCATCCATCCGGAGCGGAGCGGCAGCATCCTGAAGACCTTCGACGTGGAACATCCATCCTGGCCGACGACTGAACGACGAATGACGGTTCCTTTAAATGACGTCATCCAAGATGGCGTCCCTCGAATTCCGATTGGCTGATAGGATTCTATCAGCCAATCGGAATTAAGGTAGGAATATTCTGATTGGCTGATGGAGTCAGCAAATCAGAATCAAGTTCAATCCGATTGGCTGATCCGATCAGCCAATCAGATTGAGCTCGCATTCTATTGGCTGATCGGAACAGCCAATAGAATGCGAGCTCAATCTGATTGGCTGATCGGAACAGCCAATAGAATGCGAGCTCAATCTGATTGGCTGATTGGATCAGCCAATCGGATTGAACTTGATTCTGATTGGCTGATTCCATCAGCCAATCAGAATATTCCTACCTTAATTCCGATTGGCTGATAGAATCCTATCAGCCAATCGGAATTCGAGGGACGCCATCTTGGATGACGTCATTTAAAGGAACCGTCATTCGTCGTTCAGTCGTCGGCCAGGATGGATGTTCCGCGTCGGAGGTCTTCAGGATGCTGCCGCTCCGCTCCGGATGGATGCCGCTTGGATGAAGACTTCAATCGGATGGAAGACCTCTTCTTGCCCCGCTTGGATGAAGACTTCAGCAGGATCATGGACCTCTTCAGCCCCCCGCTTGGGCTTGGATCAGGACATCGGAGGAGCTCTTCTGGACAGATCGGTGAACCTGGTGAGGTGAAGACAAGGTAGGAAGATCTTCAGGGGCTTAGTGTTAGGTTTATTTAAGGGGGGTTTGGGTTAGATTAGGGGTATGTGGGTGGTGGGTTGTAATGTTGGGGGGGGGTATTGTATGTTTTTTTTACAGGCAAAAGAGTTGAACTTCTTGGGGCATGCCCCGCAAAGGGCCCTGTTCAGGGCTGGTAAGGTAAAAGAGCTTTGAACTTTAGTAATTTAGAATAGGGTAGGGCATTTTTTAATTTTGGGGGCTTTGTTATTTTATTAGGGGGCTTAGAGTAGGTGTAATTAGTTTAAAATTGTTGTAATATTTTTCTTATGTTTGTAAATATTTTTTTATTTTTTGTAACTTAGTTCTTTTTTATTTTTTGTACTTTAGCTAGTTTATTTAATTGTATTTATTTGTAGGAATTGTATTTAATTAATTTATTGATAGTGTAGTGTTAAGTTAATTGTAGGTAATTGTAGGTAGTTTATTTAATTAATTTATTGATAGTGTAGTGTTAGGTTTAATTGTAACTTAGGTTAGGATTTATTTTACAGGTAATTTTGTAATTATTTTAACTATTTTAGCTATTAAATAGTTCTTAACTATAATAGCTATTGTACCTGGTTAAAATAAATACAAAGTTACCTGTAAAATAAATATAAATCCTAAAATAGCTATAATATAATTATAATTTATATTGTGGCTATATTAGGGTTTATTTTACAGGTAAGTATTTAGCTTTAAATAGGAATAATTTATTTAATAAGAGTTAATTTATTTCGTTAGATTTAAATTATATTTAAGTTAGGGGGGTGTTAGTGTTAGGGTTAGACTTAGCTTTAGGGGTTAATACATTTATTAGAATAGCGGGGAGCTCCAGTCAGCAGATTAGGGGTTAATGTTTGAAGTTAGGTGTCGGCGATGTTAGGGAGGGGAGATTAGGGGTTAATACTATTTATTATAGGGTTAGTGAGGCGGATTAGGGGTTAATAACTTTATAATAATAGCGGTGCGGTCCGCTCGGCAGATTAGGGGTTAATAAGTGTAGGCAGGTGGCGGCGACATTGTGGGGGGCAGATTAGGGGTTAATAAATATAATTTAGGGGTCGGCGGTGTTAGGGGCAGCAGATTAGGGGTACATAGGGATAATGTAAGTAGCGGTGGTTTATGGAGCGGCAGATTAGGGGTTAATAATAATATGCAGGGGTCAGCGATAGCGGGGTCGGCAGATTAGGGGTTAATAAGTGTAAGGTTAGGGGTGTTTAGACTCGGGGTACATGTTAGAGTGTTAGGTGCAGACTTAGGAGGTGTTTCCACATAGCAAACAATGGGGCTGCGTTAGGAGCTGAACGCGTCTTTTTTGCAGGTGTTAGGGTTTTTTTCAGCTCAAACAGCTCAATTGTTTCCTATGGGGGAATCGTGCACGACCACGTTTTTGAGGCTGGCCGCTTCCGTAAGCAACTCTGGTATCGAGAGTTGAAGCTGCGTTAAATATGCTCTACGCTCCTTTTTTGGAGCCTAACGCAGCCTTTATGTGGACTCTCAATACCAGAGTTATTTTTATGGTGCGGCCAGAAAAAAGCCAGCGTTAGCTACGCGGGTCCTTACCGACAAAACTCTAAATCTAGCCGTTAGAGTTTTAACAATTTGTTCAATAAAGGTCTAAAAAAGAAATAATTGTAATCAGGCATAATATATCAATTATAATGTTAGTTTACAAGTGGAATGATATTTAATGCTCTTGTTCAAGCACTAACTCAGCTAGAAATAGGCTATGTGCGCATCAGGTAGCGCTTGTAAAGTTATAAGTAATACATTTTTGTTTGTGTGCTATCCTGATGCACATAAAAAATGTATTCCCCATAGAAATTTGGATTAAAAAGTGGAAAAAACCTAACACCCTACTCCCACGCAAAGCCGATCACATATTCTCAAGTGCGCTAACTCAACATGAAAATATGAATATATCACATGTTCTTCACATAGCAGAATATGTTCTATATATATATATATATATATATATATATATATATAAAATATATATATATATAAAATATATATATATATATATATATATATAAACATATAGAAGGAAGCGTACTCCTAGGAATCCTTAAACAGGCACTTTTATTCAGTGAACGTTTTCGGACATAATATAGTCCGTCCTCAGACCAAAAAAGTATTACCAGTAATACTTTTTTGGTCTGAGGACGGACTATATTATGTCCGAAAAGTTCACTGAATAAAAGTGCCTGTTTAAGGATTCCTAGGAGTGCGCTTCCTTCTGTATGTTTGTTTGCTTGTTTGGCTGCACCCAGGACATTGGATTAACTGGTTTGCTTGGAGTGCAATCTTCCAGACATTTATATATATATATATAGGTATAGATATCTACCCCTACCTCTACATAGAACATATTTCCCTATGTGAAGATGTGAAGAACATTGGAATGTGAAATAATTACAGTAAATACACATTATAACAGTTTAATCAAAATTAATATTGCATACATTTTTTTTTCATGTTTTCATCTACTTGACTTCAAAGGGCTCCAATGCAAGGGCTTTAACATAGAGATACATACATATACATGTCTAAACATGGATATGTGTGTGTGTGTACAGGGAGTGCAGAATTATTAGGCAAATGAGTATTTTGACCACATCATCCTCTTTATGCATGTTGTCTTACTCCAAGCTGTATAGGCTCGAAAGCCTACTACCAATTAAGCATATTAGGTGATGTGCATCTCTGTAATGAGAAGGGGTGTGGTCTAATGACATCAACACCCTATATCAGGTGTGCATAATTATTAGGCAACTTCCTTTCCTTTGGCAAAATGGGTCAAAAGAAGGACTTGACAGGCTCAGAAAAGTCAAAAATAGTGAGATATCTTGCAGAGGGATGCAGCACTCTTAAAATGGCAAAGCTTCTGAAGCGTGATCATCGAACAATCAAGCATTTCATTCAAAATAGTCAACAGGGTCGCAAGAAGCGTGTGGAAAAAACAAGGCGCAAAATAACTGCCCATGAACTGAGAAAAAAGTCAAGCGTGCAGCTGCCAAGATGCCACTTGCCACCAGTTTGGCCATATTACAGAGCTGCAACATCAATGGAGTGCCCAAAAGCACAAGGTGTGCAATACTCAGAGACATGGCCAAGGTACGAAAGGCTGAAAGACGACCACCACTGAACAAGACACACAAGCTGAAACGTCAAGACTGGGCCAAGAAATATCTCAAGAATGATTTTTCTAAGGTTTTATGGACTGATGAAATGAGAGTGAGTCTTGATGGGCCAGATGGATGGGCCCGTGGCTGGATTGGTAAAGGGCTTCAGTCCGACTCAGACGCCAGCAAGGTGGAGGTGGAGTACTGGTTTGGGCTGGTATCATCAAAGATGAGCTTGTGGGGCCTTTTTGGGTTGAGGATGGAGTCAAGCTCAACTCCCAGTCCTACTGCCAGTTTCTGGAAGACACCTTCTTCAAGCAGTGGTACAGGAAGAAGTCTGCATCCTTCAAGAAAAACATGATTTTCATGCAGGACAATGCTCCATCACATGCGTCCAAGTACTCCACAGTGTGGCTGGCAAGAAAGGGTATAAAAGAAGAAAATCTAATGACATGGCCTTCTTGTTCACCTGATCTGAACCCCATTGAGAACCTGTGGTCCATCATCAAATGTGAGATTTACAAGGAGGGAAAACAGTACACCTCTCTGAACAGTGTCTGGGAGGCTGTGGTTGCTGCTGCACGCAATGTTGATGGTGAACAGATCAAAACACTGACAGAATCCATGGATGGCAGGCTTTTGGGTGTCCTTGCAAAGAAAGGGGGCTATATTGGTCACTGATTTGTTTTTGTTTTGTTTTTGAATGTCAGAAATGTATATTTGTGAATGTTGAGATGTTATATTGGTTTCACTGGTAAAAATAAATAATTGAAATGGGTATATATTTGTTTTTTGTTAAGTTGCCTAATAATTATGCACAGTAATAGTCACCTGCACACACAGATATCCCCCTAAAATAGCTATAACTAAAAACAAACTAAAAACTACTTCCAAAACTATTCAGCTTTGATATTAATGAGTTTTTTGGGTTCATTGAGAACATGGTTATTGTTCAATAATAAATTTAATCCTCAAAAATACAACTTGCCTAATGATTCTGCACTCCCTGTATATATATATATATATATATATATATATATATATATATATATATATATATATATATATATATATATATATATATATATATATATATATGTATATATATATGTGTGTGTGTGTATTTATAGGTTTATATGTGTATATATATATATATATATATATATATATGTCTGTAAATACATATATATATACACATATAAATACATTTGGACACACATATAAATACATATGTAAACCTATAAAGAAGAGAAGCAGGTTAACATACTCTCCAATGCATAGAAGCTACGTATAATGCTACAGGTAAACTTTTTCACCTGTAGCTTTTAAGCATTTACATTTGTTTAATGAAAACAAATGTAAATGTTGAACGAATATTAAGTATTCATTTAATTTTAAACAAATAAAAGATAGTGCAGCCAACAAATACTCATTCCCCCCCAATATCTATAGTAATGTTTATCTTGGGCCATCAGGGAGATTAATTTTAAATTTAGCAGGGTAGATTAGATAGGCTTTATATCCTTTTTCATTCAGCATATTACATAATGGAATACATTATTTTAGAGCTTTAGTATTTTGAAAATAAAGATTGATATAAATGAAGGCAATTATCAAATATTGAATTCCTGGTAATTTTCTGTATGCACTTAAAAATAGTAATATTATTAAATAATATTTATTTTTTTAATTTAAAAACAAAAAGAATCATGATTGGTCCTGGATTGTGCAAATTCCCTACAATTAGTTTCAATTGGCCAACTCTGTGTGCTCTTTCTACCCAAAAGGGGCCTTTTTGTTTTGGAATATTCAACAATTCTGGAAATTTCAATGTAACAAATTTTAGAATATCCTATGGTTTAACTTATTCAGGCAGTGCTGATAATCTAATATTGTTGCTCCTATATCTGTTTTCTATTTTGTATATTTTATGAGACAAAAAGCTATTATGTTTCAACAGATCATTTATCTAAATCTCCATAGTATGTTGATTATTTTCTAAATCAGTTATTCTTTGTTCTAAATCTAGTAATCTATTATTAAATTGTTTAATTCACAATGTCAATGATTAAATATCCTTTTAACGTTCTGATTGAATCTTATCAAGGTTCTCTGTTATTTGTGTAACAATTTGATTTGTAGATAACATCTCTCATGATGTATCTAACATTTCGAAAGAGTTATCAACATTTTTAACTAATGCCGATTTTGTTGTTTTTTTCTTTTCCTGTGTTTTAGTTTTTGTGGACAACTTGTGCATTACGTATTTCTCCATACACCAAATATACAGCTATATTACGCTATATTACGAGTTTGGCGTTATGAGTGAAAAAGCATTGTTATGCTTCATAACGATGCTTTTTCCCTAACGCTGCTTTTACAAGTCTTGTCAGAATAGGTGTACCACACACCTTTTTGGACGTCACGCAACGTCAGTACAGCAATTTTTAAAAAGTCCTTTTTCAATGGGACTTTCATAGCGCTGGTATTACAAGTTTTGATGTGAGGCCAAAAAGTGAGTGGTACAGCCTAAAATTAGTAGTTATGAGTTTTACGTCAAATAACTGTACCATAAAACTCATAACTAAAGTGTTAAAAAGTACACTAACACCCATAAACTTCCTATTAACCCCTAAACCGAGGCCCGATCACAAAAATATTAACCCCTAATCTGCCGCTCCGGACATCGCCGCCACTTAAAAAATGTATTAACCACTTTTCCGCCGCTCCCCGACATCGTCGTCAGTATAATAAACCTATTAACCCCTAAACCGCCTCCCTCCTGCATCACAAACACTATTTAAATATTATTAACCCCTAATCTGCCGTCCGCTATAATAAACCTATTAACCACTAAACCGCAAGCCCCCCACAATGAAATATAATAAAATAAACTATTAACCCCTAAACCTACAGCTTCCCACATCACTACATAAATATATTAACCCCTTAACCCAACCCTAACCCTAACATAAGCCTAAATCTAACCCTAACACCCCCTAACTTAAATATAATTAAAATAAATCTAAATAAAACCTACAATTATTACCTAAATAATTCCTATTTGAAACTAAATACATACCTGTGAAATAAAACCTAATAATTGTTATATTGTAGCTAGCTTAGGTTTTATTTTTATTTCACAGGTAAGTTTGTATTTATTTTAACTAGGTAGACTAGTTATTAAATAGTTATTAACTATTTACTAACTACCTAGTTAAAATAAATACAAATTTATCTGTAAAATAAAACCTAGCCTGCCTTACACTAAAACCTAACATTACAATAAAATAAAATAAATTAAATTAAATTAATAAAATACAATTATCTAAATTACAAAAAAACCCCACTAAATTACGCAAAATAAAAAATGAAATTATCAAAAATAAAAATGAATTATTCCTAATCTAATAGCCCTATCAAAATAAAAAAGCCCACCCAAAATAAAAATAAACCCTAGCCTATACTAAACTGCCAATGGCCCTTAAAAGGGCCTTTTGCGGGGCATTGCCCCAAAGAAATCAGCTCTTTTACCTGTAAAAAAAATACAAGCACCCCCCAACAGTAAAACCCAGCACCCACCCAACCAAACCCCACTAATAAAAACCTATCTAAATAAACCTAAGCTAACCGTTGCCCTGAAAAGGGCATTTGGAAGGGCAATGCCCTTAAAAGGGCATTTTGCTCTTTTACATTGCCCAAACCCTAAGCTAAAAATAAAACCCACCCAATAAACCTTTAAAAAAACTAACACTAACCCCAGATGATCCACTTAAGTTTTTGAAGACCGGACATCCAGCAGAAGTCTTCATCCAAGCGGGCAGAAGTCTTCATCCAGATGGCATCTTCTATCTTCATCCATGCGGCGCGGAGCGGGTCCATCTTCAAGACATCTGACGCAGAGCATCCTCTTCTTTAGATTGCTGCTGTAGAATGAAGTTTCCCTTTATGTAACGTCATCCAAGATGGCATCCCTTACATTCCGATTGGATGATAGAATTCTATCAGTCAATAGGAATTAAAGGTGAAAAAATCCTATTGGCTGTTGCAATCAGCCAATAGGATTGAGCTCGCATTCTATTGGCTGATTGGGGGCAGCAGATTAGGGGTTAATAACTGTAATGTAGGTGGTGGCGATATCGGGGCGGCAGATTAGGGGTTAATAACTGTCATGTAGGTGGCAGGGATGTAAGGGGCAGCAGAATAGTGGTGTTTAGACGTGTTTTTTATGTTAGGGTGTTAGGTTTAAATGTAACTTTTTCTTTGGGGCTGCATTACAGAGCTTTTGTTTCCACGATCGCAGGTGTTAGGCTTCTTTTTCTCTCCCCATTGATGTCTATGGGGAAATCGTGCACGAGCACATCAAAACACCACTTGTATTTGGGTGAGGTATGGAGCTCAATGCAACCATATCACCCGCACAAGCCAGGTTTTGCAAAACCTGTAATAGCAGCACTATAGGGAGGTTAAATACCGCCGCTTTTGTGGCGGGTTTGTTAATTTCCCTATAGCGCTCAAAACTCGTAATCTAGCTGATAGTTAATTATTCAGTAAAGAAGAAGAAAAAAATAGTTTTTATAATACCTTATAAAATATATGAATTATGTTCTTATTTCACCTTTTAAAAAGTGTGCACTTTAATTTTTTTTTTGTAAAGTCACACATTTAGAGGACGAGTAAACCACAATATAACCAGTTAAAGGGACATGAAAGCCAATTTTTTTCTTTCGTGATTTAGAAAGAGCATGTCATTTTAAACAACTTTCTAATTTACTTCTATTATCTAATTTGCTTCATTCTCTTGATATCACTTGCTGAAAAGCATATCTAGATATGCTCAGTAGCTGCTGATTGGTTGCTGCACCTAGAGGACTTGTGTGATTGGCTCACACATGTGTATTACTATTTCTTCCACAAAGGATATCTAAAGAATTGAGCAAATCAGATAATAGAAGTAAATTGGAAAGTTGTTTAAAAGTGCATGCCCTATCTGAATCATGAAAGTTTAATTTTGACTAGACTGTCCCTTTAACCTCCACAGTAAAACGTAAACTATAAAATCAAACAATAAAAATTCTAACAATTTCCTATCAAAACTTAGTACATACAATAATGAAAAATAATGGCACAGGACATATGTTATATCAAAGGATATGAAGTGAAAGATATAATAACAAAGAATACAAAGTGAGTCCAAGATTTGCAGAATCTCGCTCTTCCTCTTAAAGTTATCATGATTACACAAGCAAAACACGTTGTGGTGTATTGTGTTCATTTCTCTGCATCAGTACCAGTACTTTTAGAGAATATGCTGAAAATGTATTAGGGAATATTGAAGCTTCAAAAAGTTTTCTAGCCTGTCTACTTGTGCTACTACTGTGGGTACCCTGCCAGTGCTGCCAAATTCCTTCAGAAGTAAAATTGCCTTTTGGGCAGATGTCGGTTCATAAAAGAGCTTGTGGGATTTAACCGTTTTCCCACCTTGAGATGTGCTCATCTCCTACTTTGACAAAATGATATTGTGCTTAACTACACTGAAGTAAGACAGGTACAACTTGACTGTTACTAGAATTTCTGTACCACTGGCGCTGGTGCTGATAGCACTAGTTGTGGTTGCACTAAACGTAACACAAGAGCATATCTACAGGTGTCAATTGAGACTAGAGCTGAACATTAAAGGGGCGTATTTGGTCATGTAATCAGTAGTGGTGTAGCTATAGGTGTGCCTGATAGGTCCTTGTATTATGTTTTGCCCTCTGTTTGCCCCCCTCCCATAATCGCAGGGATCACAATGTAAGTGTTTCAGTCTGCATTTACTAATATAGTGGCAGGGTTTCCAAGATGGCCACCACAGGGTTACTGCACAGAAAAATCTGCCATCATATTGGCACAAAAAGTGCATATCTTCTGGCACTGTCTGACCAAGGGAGAAGGATAAGTCATAGTCACAGTAAAGCTTCTCTTCTTGCTTATAGGTGGTGCCAGTTTGACTTTCCTAATTTTAAATGGTCAGAAAAGGCAATGCTGAAATGAGAGGCCCGTCACAGCCTTTGCCCAGGACCCGGTGATATCTAGTTATGCCCTGGAGTAACACATGTAGGAGTGGAAACAATCTGCTGATCTGCTGCTGCAGGCTATGTACTATACGTGTGAAATGGTATAGAAGGAAGTATTTGACAATAATAGGTTTCTTGACTCCATCTCCCCTATGTCTTCACTGTAATAATTCCTCTTCCTGTAAGGTAAATGTGAGGTCTTTCTTTAATTGTGCAGAGGTGAAAGCAAGGGTCCTATCTGATACATTTTTAGAAAGTAGAAGCAAGAATCTTGCCCCATTTTCCTCTAATTTTGATGCTTTTTCAGCAGACACCTGACTGCTACTACTGCTAAGGTCAGATTGTTAAAAAAAAAAAAAAAGGTGTTCAATATAAAAGTAAAATGCCGACCAAAACACTTTCTTAGTTGAAAAACTTTCTTAGAGAAATGGGATATTTCAGTTTAATGCTACTTTTAAGTTATAATATATATTCATAAAACATCTATATGAAAAAAAAATATATAGATCATCAAAGCAGACACTATAAATTGCTCAGAAATGATTAACAATAGATTTTCTCGTTAAACTTCATATAATTAATGCCAGATACAAAACTATATTTTATTTTTTCCCTCGAGGCATTTTTGTAAGCATGTTGTGAAATGCTGAGCCAAGAGCAATCTTAGTATGAACAAAGGATTTTTTTTTTTCTTTCATATTTTTTTTTTTGCAAAGCCTGCACATTTAATGACAGAGATAAATAATTCTATTTTACTTTCAAGCATATTAAAAAATTCATAAGATATTAAAGCTTAAACTAGATCGATTCCCTATATATCAACATGAAATTACAGCCTGTCCAGAAATCTTTCAACAGCAACATATTTATTCTATATCTCCTTCATTTAGGGCTACTTATTACCAATAAATATGAAATATTTCTTAAAAAAATAAATATTGTTTTAAATTTGAAAAATAGTGATATTAAATTTAGGTAGCCATGACACTGCAGCAAATGTAGTGTTTGTGACAAATGCTTTCCATTATTTTTGCCAAAAAATTGAAATAATATTTTAAAATAATATGATTAATGTAAATGGAATTACAGTTAAAACTAAAGTGTAGAGCTGTGCATTTGGAGGTTTTGTGAACCTCTGAATGCGGCACGAAGATGGCCCTTCGTGCTGCTCGGCTCTTTTCGCTGCTAAATTCATTCTTGTGCAACAGAAACATGCTAAAATCTGTGCAAATCCAGATTTTAGTGTGTTACTGTGGCACAAGAATGAATTCAGCAATGAAAATAGCTGAGTGACATTAAGGGGCGCCTTTTTCTTCTGCGTTCAGAGGTTCACAAAACCTCCATATACACTTCTCTATTAAAGTGTAATGCTTAACAGTTAAGTATACAATCAAAGTACATACACTGTGTTTAACAGTGCTTGTGCCTAGATTATTAAACTTCTAAATGGGAACATGACTTCACGAAAGTGAGTCAAATATTGTATGCACAAGCACTTTGAAAAGCACTGTTGTAACCATGTTTGAAATTAGTGTACGTGAAGAAAGAGTCCACTATAAAAACCTGGTCACAAAGGTGCAATCTCATTTAAACATCTTCTTTGTGCAATGGAGCAGTTTAAAGCTTTTCTGTTTTTCAGTACTGTTAAAATGAAAATATCTCATAAATCCTTTCAATAAAAACCTTTAGTCTCCATCGTGTTTTCAAATCAAAACAAAAAAACAGTGCTTTAACAAACAATAAAAATAAATGTTGTAAAAAACGAAGAATAAATTGTGCCCAGTATGTCCACCATGCTCACATACAAATGGTATTCAGATGGTTTAGCATATGAGTATCAAGTTCCTTTAAAGACAAAAATACTTTAAATAACAAACAATTGAAATTTAATTGAAAAATAAAGGTCTTTCTAATGGAATGGAATAGAAAATCAGCTGAGCTATCAAACAATGTGTTTGCTTTGGAATTCTGATGGGCTTAAACAATATTTTCATGCAAAAATTAGAGCTTTGTAGCTCTTGATCGTCTTTAAGAGAGTCTCATATATTAGAGCTCTGTTTACAGGCAGGGAATCCTTTACTCATGAAGAATTTAATTTCAATATTCAAATTGTAATAATTGCTCATTCGTACACCACAATTTATATTATTTATATATATATATATATATATTATATATATCTATCTATATATATATATCTATATCTATATATATATCTATCTATATATATATATATATATAACACACAGAAGAGCGCACGCCCACCTCCCTCCAAAGTCAGCTACCAGGGTGCAGGCAAGCAAAATGTACAGTTCCAAAAAGGCATGCACTCACTGGATTTGTGCAAAAGGTGCATAACATTAATGATAAATGTATTTAAGCTGGCCAGAAAGCCTTAAAGGGGCATACACCCAATTTTTTTTTTTTATATAGAGAATTTTTTTTTAAGAAAGCTTCATGCATGTGTCTTTAGCACTATATGACAACAGTTTTGTAAGAATGTTTTTAACAATCTTGCACATTGTACAAATACTGATAATTATGTTAATTTAATAATAGAAGTAAATTATAAACGTACGTCCTATTTGAATCATGAAAGAAAAAATGCAAGGTTTTACATCTCATTGACAATGTATAATATGCAATTCTTGTTTTATTCTACCTTTAATGATCAAATAGCTGTAATATGAAATTGTTGGACACTCCTAAATTGTCATATTAAGGACGGTTCTTTGAAACTTGCTAATTAAGCTTTTATTGTATAACAGAGCAACAAACTGTTTAGCTGTTTGGAATTACAAGCATATTTATATCAATTCTAAAAATTGGCTTAGAAAATGGTGAACATTTTTAAATACGTCAATGAAAAAAGAAAGACATTTATTCAGTCAACCGAAGAAACAAAATAATATGGTAGTAAAATAACATCTGTTTCATGTTTTCTGTAAACAACAGTATTAACCCCTTCAGTGTTTGGCGTTTGATGGATTTTTCTTTAGTCGGAGGCCAGAAATTAATTCATAATTTTATTAAATATCCATTTTTACTTCATTTTGACTTACGGCTAGATTTAGAGTTGGGCAGTAGCCGTCAAAACCAGCGTTAGAGGCTCCTAACGCTGGTTTTTACCGCCCGCTGGTATTTGGAGTCAGTCAGGAAAGGGTCTAACGCTCACTTTACAGCCACGACTTTTCCATACCGCAGATCCCGCTACGCCATTTGTGCATCCTATCTTTTTAATGGGATCTTTCTAACGCCGGTATTTAGAGTCTTGGCTGAAGTGAGCGTTAGAAATCTAACGACAAAACTCCAGCCGCAGAAAAAAGTCAGTAGTTAAGAGCTTTCTGGGCTAACGCCGGTTTATAAAGCTCTTAACTACTGTGCTCTAAAGTACACTAACACCCATAAACTACCTATGTACCCCTAAACCGAGGTCCCCCCACATCGCTGCCACTCTATTAAATTTTTAACCCCTAATCTGCCGCTCCGTACACCGCCGCCAGCTAACTTATCCCTATGTACCCCTAATCTGCTGCCCCTAATACCGCCGACACCTATATTATATTTATTAACCCCTAATCTGCCCCCCCAACGTCGCTGCCACCTACCTACACTTATTAACCCCTAATCTGCCGAGCAGACCGCACCGCTACTATAATAAAGTTATTAACCCCTAATCCGCCTCACTCCCGCCTCAATAACCCTATAATAAATAGTATTAACCCCTAATCTGCCCTCCCTAACATCGCCGACACCTAACTTCAAACATTAACCCCTAATCTGCCGACCGGAGCTCACCGCTATTCTAATAAATTTTTTAACCCCTAAAGCTAAGTCTAACCCTAACCCTAACACCCCCTTAAGTTAAATATAATTTTTATCTAACGAAATAAATTAACTCTTATTAAATAAATTATTCCTATTTAAAGCTAAATACTTACCTGTAAAATAAACCCTAATATAGCTACATATAAATTATAATTATATTGTAGCTATTTTAGGATTAATATTTATTTTACAGGCAACTTTGTATTTATTTTAACCAGGTACAATAGCTATTAAATAGTTATTAACTATTTAATAGCTACCTAGTTAAAATAATTACAAAATTACCTGTAAAATAAATCCTAACCTAAGTTACAATTAAACATAACACTACACTATCAATAAATTAATTAAATAAAATACCTACACTTATCTACAATTAAACCTAACACTACACTATCAATAAATTAATTAAATACAATGCCTACAAATAACTACAATTAAATAAACTAACTAAAGTACAAAAAATAAAAAAGAACTAAGTTACAAAAAATAAAAAAATATTTACAAACATTAGAAAAATATTACAACAATTTTAAACTAATTACACCTACTCTAAGCCCCCTAATAAAATAACAAAGACCCCCAAAATAAAAAAATGCCCTACCCTATTCTAAATTAAAAAAGTTCAAAGCTCTTTTACCTTACCAGGCCTGAAAAGGGCCATTTGCGGGGCATGCCCCAAATAATTCAGCTCTTTTGCCTGTAAATAAAAACATACAATACCCCCCCCCCAACATTACAACCCACCACCAACATTGGGTTTTATACCCATCATCACCATTCACGTCTTCTACTAACATTTAAATGAATTACATTTTTTTTCTAGTTTTTAACCACACATGCAGCGACATATTATTTTGTATTACTTTTATTTTTATACAATTTAGTCCGCATCATGTATCAGAGGTTTTCGTCCAGAATGAAGGTTATTATAGTCACTGTTTTTCGGTGGTACATAATTTTTTTTCACAATTTTTAGCGTTTACACATTTAGCACTCTAGAACTTTTTTTGTTATCCAATGTTTCTATCCGGTTAGAATGCTAAGTCCCTATTCGGTCAGAATTAGCAGGACATCATATCCAATATAACATTACATTTTAGAGTCCGTTGGGGCAACAATCTTACTATATTTCCCAGTTTGACTGTGACAATAATTAATATGGGATTTATTAGTGAATTTCATTCTCATCTGGTCAGCAATAAATGACAGACTATACATATGTTCTGCAAACACACTTGCTTAATAATATCAATCTCAAGTCGTTACTTCGAGCCGGTTAGAATCCCAAGTCCCTATCCGGTCAGAATCAGCAGGATTTTTTATCCAATATAATATTACCTTTTAAAGTTTGTGAGGGCAACAATCTTATTACATTTCCCCAGTTTGACCGTGCAAATAGTCAATATGGTATTTACTAGTGAACTTTATTTCCATCTTAATAGCAATAAATGACAGATCGCATATATATGTTCTGTAAACTTACTCGTTTGACAATATCAATCTTAAGTTGTTACTTCTAGCCTCACAAATTGCCAGCAGGTCATGTCTTAAAGTGTAGTCATGAAAAATGTCTTAGAAAAAAAGAAAATTTACAGAACTGTTGAAAAGAAATGCATAAAAAGGGTCGCACTACTGGCTCTTCATTATTGATCAACCTGAACAGTCATTATGACTGTTTTTCTGAGGCATCACCATTGGTTTAAAAACATTGTGCATGTATCTGATTGGAGAAAAAATTTGTATAACGGCGGAGCAATTAACCCTTCACTATCCCTGACTCTATCTATGCTGACTCTATCTATGCTGTGATATAGGCTGATTCACTGTGAACATTCACAGGTTTCTTAATGCATACTTAATAAAGTTTATATTTTAACTTCTACTTTTCTCGGTCCATTCCATGCTGGATTTTCCACTGCTGTGGAAGCTCTCTATTTGTGAAACAGTTTGGCGGTTTGTCTCGGCACTCTCCGCCTCCAGCAGCAGGCAATCATTCCCCCTACCAAACAGACATCAGGGATCTACACGTCTGGAGGGCTAATCTATATGTCTGGCGGGCATATCTCCCGTTTGTGATACACAAGCCTTCTCGAAGTCGACACTCATTGTGGTAAGAGTACTCAGCCCCTGCACCACAAGAAGAAGGGTGAGTGAATGTTTTGCCTTTAAATATATTGGAATTTCAAACACCGTTATATCTTGCCTCAGCATACACATACCTTGTGGGACATTTCAATATTAATATAACAAGGTCAGGAGTGGTTTACAAGGTGTACAGTTGCTACAAAAATATTTATTTATATACAAGTGATAAACATCTGTGTCACCGTAAAAGATATCCACACCTGGACTACAAGTTTTTCCAATATATCTTTTAACCCCTTGTGATTTGCAAGAGACTTTGATGCAAGCATAAGGGCATTGTTCAGTTTTTTTCATATTGTTAATAAATATAATATAGGGGTCGGCGGTGTTAGGGGCAGCAGATTAGGGGTACATAGGTATAATGTAGGTAGCGGCGGTGTACAGAGCGGCAGATTAGGGGTTAAAAAAATATGCAGGTGTCAGCGATAGTGGGGTCGGCAGATTAGGGGTTAATAAGTGTAAGGTTAGGGGTGTGTAGACTCGGGGTACATGTTAGAGTGTTAGGTGCAGACTTAGGAAGTGTTTCCCCATAGAAAACAATGTAGCTGCGTTAGGAGCTGAACGCTGCTTTTTTGCAGGTGTTAGGTTTTTTTTCAGCTCAAACAGCCCCATTGTTTTCTATGGGGGAATCGTGCACGAGCACGTTTTTGAAGCTGGCCGCGTCCGTAAGCACCGCTGGTATCGAGAGTTGCAGTGGCGTTAAATATGTTCTACGCTCCCATTTTTGGAGCCTAACGCAGCCATTCTGTGAACTCTAAATACCAGCAGTATTTAAAAGGTGCGGGGGAAAAAAAGCATGCGTAGTTAACGCACCCCTTTGGCCGCAGAACTCTAAATCTAGCCGTTAGTTTTTCAGCACAAATTCTGCTATCCTTTAATGTCGATTTAAATGTATTTTTGAAATTGTATAAAGAAATTATGCAATAGATCTGAAAAAAATAATACATCATACGACCCATCCCTCCGGATATGTAATATGAATTAAAAAAAGGACACAATAAGCATGGAATCTCAGCAAATAATATAATGAAAAGATGCACAATTGCTGCAAGGCAGCTTGGGTCAGTTAACAGCTCCCCAGCTAACTGACTCTTTGTGGGGTATATTTACCAAGCAGCAGATGCTGCTATCTACCCCGGCACTTTCCAGCTTGTAAGACTGCTGCTCCTTAAAGGGACAGTCTACACCAGAATTGTTATTGTATTAAAAGATAGATAATCCCTTTATTACCCATTCCTTAGTTGCATAACCAACACAGTTATATTAATATACTTTTAACCTCTGTTATTATCTTGTATCTAAGCCTCTGAAAACTGCCCCTTTATTTCAGTTCTTTTGACAGACTTGCAGTTTAGCCAATCAGTGCCTGCTCCCAGATAACTTCACGTGCACGAGCACAGTGTTATCTATATGAAATACATGAACTAATACCCTCTAGTGGTGAAAAACTGTTAAAATGCATTCTGAAAAGAGGTGGCCTTCAAGGTCTAAGAAATTAGCATATGAACCTCCTAGGTTAAGCTTTCAACTAAGAATGCCAAGAGAACAAAGCAAAATTGGTGATAAAAGTAAATTGGAAAATTGTTTAAAATTGCATGCTCTATCTGAATCATTAAAGTTTATTTTGGCCTAGACAGTCCCTTTAACTCGTCCACCACCTCTGAGGCTGCGGACAGAAATCACCCTGATCGGATACTATCAGGATGATTGAAACCCCCTGCTAGCGGCCGTATGTTTAATCGGCCCCTGGGGCTCTTCATAGTTGCACTTGCTAGTCACTTCACCTTAACCTTAAAGTGATGGTAAATCCTAGTGTATAAAATACTTAGGGCTAGGTTACAAGTGGAGTGCTAAATTATCGAGAGCCCACAAACGAGTAAATATTTTCAATATATTACAACAATATTAATGCTCTACACTTATAATCTGGACCTTAATGCTGAAAGTTCCTTATCTGCCGCTTATGCCGTGGCAGAATGCTATATTTTAAATGAGGATCCATTTCCACCTCTTAGCCAATAGACAATTATGCCGGATGGCTTGCACACTATTGGCTAACATCACCACATTGATAAAATAGCATTCTGCTGTAAGCAGCCTGAGGCTCTCAGTGCACTATAAGCTGCAGGCAAATAAGGGAACTTTCAGCATGAAGTTATTTTATACTTCAAGAGTGAAAGTCTCCTTTATTTGTAGCACTGGTAAATCCTAGTGTTTCAAAAATGCTAAGATTTACCATCACTTTAAATTTGAGACTGGTAAAATAGAAACAATATCTAACATACTGTAAATGGGTATGTGTTAAAGCCATTCCACCATGGGAGCTATACATTTATTTAAAATAATAAGATATAGCCATTACAAGCTGTTTCATCAGGCTGTCAAATATGTGTATGTTTCCTTAACCTCATGGTTAGCGCAGCCTATAAAATTGCCTAGACCTGCACAAGCATGGCATTTGAACACATAAATGTGTGTATTTTTTTTATTTTTTTTTAAGAGTAAACCTTAAAGGAACCTTAAATAAATTCTACATATAATGATTTATTCAAAGATTAGCCTGGAAATAATGTGCAGACATATTTTTGCAGTCATATCATTTAATCATTAAAGGGACATTGTAATAAAAAAATATCATGCATTAGTGACATTAAAACATAACTAAAATATATTGCATAAAAAAATTAATTTGCATTTATATTGAAACATGAGTGAGTATATTTATGGATAAGGACAATACTCAATGCATTGGCAAGAAAAGCAAGCGCATTCAATAAACGCTTTAAAAATATATATAATACATTTTAAAATGCCTTTGAAGTATATCTTGAAAACAATTATTTGAAATTTCCATTTAAAGAGAAATTCAACTCAAATTCAGTTGCATATGTCATTATGTGCAGTAAAACTACTTGGTAGTGCGTCCTCATTATGACTTTGGCCCCCCTTTTCTCTGCATTGAAACTGCGAAGATTGTGCTCTTTTCCAGGTTCCTTTCAAGACTTCAGAAGCCGAAGCATATTACATTCTCTATGGTCATTGGTTAATCCGTGTAGAAGCTCATATATTTCTGCTGTTAAAGGGACAGAAAGTCAGAATTAAAGGGACACTCCAGCCAAAATTGGAATTCACATGAATGCATTTCAGTTTTGAATAAAAGATTTGTAATATACAAGTATTAGCCAAATACATCTAATAAAAGCTTTAGCTGTTTCAATGTATTTAAGTATGTACCATGCACCAGCATTTTAAAAACAGCACTTGCTCAGCCTAAGGTGCTTTTATCATCTGGTAATGACTACATTGGTTAATTGATGACTTGATACAAGCCCCACTGGGACTCTGAGCAGCTGAAGTATTTAAAATGCTGGTGCACAGAGAATATCCAGTCACATGCACTCACATCAGTAACACTTACCATCTAACAGGACCACAGCCAGATAGGACACAAGCAGCTATTACAGGCCTGTGTGACACAGCTTGGACATGACCTAGCCCTTTCAGATGTCAGCAGTGTGCATACTTTCCGGTACAACAAATGCTGCTCCCTCCGGCTGCTTTTAAAATTAATTCAAAAGGAAATCTGTCCACCTGTGATTGATGGGTTGTGTGGCCAATGAGAGTGAGCAGGCTACCATGAGAATGTCTTTTACACCCGGGGCAGCAGCACAGTTTGTCTGCCCCTTAAAACAGCCCTGCACAGACTTCTCACTATTGCTCAGTACGTTCTAGGGAGGGCCTTGGTGGGGGGCATTGAGTGCCCTTAATGAAGATTGTTTTTCAATTCTTTGGGGGGCCTAGGGGCATTAAGGCCATCGGACGCTCTCGAAGAGAATATTTTTACATGCTATCAGTCTTCTTCAGAACTACAGTGCTGTATCATATCTGCAGCCACCCGGGCCGCCCCTCAGTGGCGGACCTACAGAGCCCGATCACACCTTAAACCTTTGTGCCCCGTGCAGTTCCGCCACTGGTCTGTAGCACTATATGAAAACATTTTGTAAGAATACTTTTAAAGGGACAGTAAATATAGTATATAGTATATTACACTTTCATGATTCAGATATGGCATGTACTTTTGACTTTTATCATCAAATTTGCTTTTTTTTCTCTTGGTATTTTTTGTCAAAGGCTAAACATATGTAGGATTATAGGCTGATTTCTAAGACTCTGCAGTCCACCTCTTATCTCACAATCTGGCTTTGAATAGCTAATAACATGTACTGTTTGTTCATGTGTGCCATATACTGTAGATAACATTGTGCTCACCCCAGTGGAGCTATTTAAGAGTCAGCACTAATAGTCTGAAATGCAAGTCTGTCAAAAAATCTGTGATAAGGAGGCAGTCAGCAGAAGCTTAGGTACAAGGTAATCACAGAGGTAAAACGTATATTAATATAAGTGTTGGTTATGCAAAACTGGGGAATGGTAAATAAAGGGATTATCGATCATTTTAAACAATACATTTTTTTTTAACAATCTTGTACATTGTACAAATTAATAACATCTAGTGCTCAAAAGTATTCTTGCAAAACTAATAACAATGTCAGTGAATTAATAGAAGTAAATTAATGACTACATTTGTTAATTGCTGACTGATACAAGACCCACTGGCGCTCTGAGCAGCTGCAGTATTTAACACATGCACATGCAGAGAAAAATGTTAACACTAAAACAGTGATAACTTGTAATAAAAATATTTTTGTCAATGCATGTATATTGCAAATATGTTTCTATTCAAAGATGTAATTCATCTATCTGCATTCAAATTTTGACAAGAATGTCCCTTTAAACTTAAATATAGTGGATAGATCATAAAGTTTTAAAGAGACAGTACAGTCAAAAGTAAACGTTTATGATTCAAACAGGGCATGCAATTTTAAACACCTTTGCAATTACTTTTATTATCAAATTTGCTTTGTTCACTTGCGGCTAGATTTAGAGTTTTGTCGGTAACGACTCGCGTAGCTAACGCCGGCTTTTTTCTGGCCGCACCTTTTAAATAGCTCTGGTATTGAGAGTTCACAGAATGGCTGCGTTAGGCTCCAAAAAAGGAGCGTAGAGCATATTTAACGCAACTTCAACTCTCGATACCAGAGTTGCTTACGGACGCGGCCAGCTTCAAAAACGTGCTCGTGCACGATTCCCCCATAGAAAACAATGGGGCTGTTTGATCTGAAAAAAAAACTAACACCTGCAAAAAAGCCGCGTTCAGCTCCTAACGCAGCCCCATTGTTTGCTATGCGGTAACCCTTCCTACGTCTGCACTTAACACTCTAACATGTACCCCGAGTCTAAACACCCCTAACCTTACACTTATTAACCCCTAATCTGCCGCCCCCGCTATCGCTGACTCCTGCATATTATTTTTAACCCCTAATCTGCCGCTCCGTACACCCCCGCCACCTACATTATCCCTATGTACCCCTAATCTGCTGCCCTAACATCGCCGACCCCTATATTATATTTATTAACCCCTAATCTGCCGCTCCATAAACCGCCGCTACTTACATTATCCCTATGTACCCCTAATCTGCTGCCCCTAACACCGCCGACCCCTATATCATATTTATTAACCCCTAATCTGCCCCCCACAACGTCGCCTCCACCTGCCTACACTTATTAACCCCTAATCTGCCGAGCGGACCGCACCGCTATTATAATAAAGTTATTAACCCCTAATCCGCCTCACTCCCACCTCAATAACCCTATAATAAATAGTATTAACCCCTAATCTGCCCTCCCTAACATCGCCGACACCTAACTTCAAACATTAACCCCTAATCTGCCGACTGGAGCTCACCGCTATTCTAATAAATGTATTAACCCCTAAAGCTAAGTCTAACCCTAACACTAACACCCCCCTAAGTTAAATATAATTTAAATCTAACGAAATAAATTAACTCTTATTAAATAAATTATTCCTATTTAAAGCTAAATACTTACCTGTAAAATAAATCCTAATATAGCTACAATATAAATTATAATTATATTATAGTTATTTTAGGATTAATATTTATTTTACAGGTAACTTTGTATTTATTTTAACCAGGTACAATAGCTATTAAATAGTTAAGAACTATTTAATAGCTAAAATAGTTAAAATAATTACAAAATTACCTGTAAAATAAATCCTAACCTAAGTTACAATTAAACCTAACACTACACTATCAATAAATTAATTAAATAAAATAACTACAATTATCTACAATTAAACCTAACACTACACTATCAATAAATAAATTAAATACAATTCCTACAAATAAATACAATTAAATAAACTAACTCAAGTACAAAAAATAAAAAAGAACTAAGTTACAAAAAATAAAAAAATATTTACAAACATTAGAAAAATATTACAACAATTTTAAACTAATTACACCTACTCTAAGTCCCCTAATAAAATAACAAAGACCCCCAAAATAAAAAAATGCCCTACCCTATTCTAAATTACTAAAGTTCAAAGCTCTTTTACCTTACCAGCCCTGAACAGGGCCCTTTGCGGGGCATGCCCCAAAGAATTCAGCTCTTTTGCCTGTAAAAAAAACACATACAATACCCCCCCCCAACATTACAACCCACCACCCACATACCCCTAATCTAACCCAAACCCCCCTTAAATAAACCTAACACTAAGCCCCTGAAGATCTTCCTACCTTATCTTCACCATACCAGGTTCACCGATCGATCCAGAAGAGCTCCTCCGATGTCTTGATCCAAGCCCAAGCGGGGGACTGAAGATGTCTATGATCCCGCTGAAGTCTTCATCCAAGCGGGAGCTGAAGAGGTCCATGACCTGGCTGAAGTCTTCATCCAAGCGGGAGCTGAAGAGGTCCATGATCCGGCTGAAGTCTTCTATCAACGGCATCTTCAATCTTCTTTCTTCAGGATCCGTGTTCATCCCGCCGACGCGGAACATCCATCTTCACCGACGACTTCCCGACGAATGACGGTTCCTTTAAGGGACGTCATCCAAGATGGCGTCCCTCGAATTCCGATTGGCTGATAGGATTCTATCAGCCAATCGGAATTAAGGTAGGAAAATTCTGATTGGCTGATGGAATCAGCCAATCAGAATCAAGTTCAATCCGATTGGCTGATCCGATCAGCCAATCAGATTGAGCTCGCATTCTATTGGCTGATCGGAACAGCCAATAGAATGCAAGCTCAATCTGATTGGCTGATTCGGTCGGCAGATTAGGGGTTAATAATTGAAGTTAGGTGTCGGCGATGTTAGGGAGGGCAGATTAGGGGTTAGTACTATTTATTATAGGGTTATTGAGGCGGGAGTGAGGCGGATTAGGGGTTAATAACTTTATTATAGTAGCGGTGAGATCCGCTTGGCAGATTAGAGGTTAATAAGTGTAGGCAGGTGGAGGCGACGTTGAGGGGGGCAGATTAGGGGTTAATAAATATAATATAGGGGTCGGCGGTGTTAGGGGCAGCAGATTAGGGGTACATAGCTATAATGTAGGTGGCGGCTCTTTGCGGTCGGCAGATTAGGGGTTAATTATTGTAGGTAGCTGGCGGCGACGTTGTGGGGGGCAGGTTAGGGGTTAATAAATATAATAATCGAGTGGCGGCAAAGTGGGGGGACCTCGGTTTAGGGGTACATAGGTAGTTTATGGGTGTTAGTGTACTTTAGAGCACAGTAGTTAAGAGCTTTATAAACCGGCGTTAGCCGAGAAAGCTCTTAACTACTGACTTTTTTCTGCGGCTGGAGTTTTGTCTTTAGATTTCTAACGCTCACTTCAGCCACGACTCTAAATACCGGAGTTAGAAAGATCCCATTGAAAAGATAGGATAAGCAATTGACGTAAGGGGATCTGCGGTATGGAAAAGTCGCGGCTGAAAAGTGAGCGTTAGACCCTTTCCTGACTGACTGCAAATATCGGCGGTAGCCTAAAACCAGCGTTAGGAGCCTCTAACGCTGGTTTTGACGGCTACCGCCAAACTCTAAATCTAGGCCTTGGTATTCTTTGTTGAAAGCTAAACTTTGGTAGGCTCATAGGTTGATTTCTAAGCCCTTAAAGACCACCACTTATCTCAGTGAATTTGACAGTTTTTCACAGATGGACATTTCTAGTTCCTTTGTGCCATGTGAGTCAGCACTGAATGGCTAAATGCAAGTTTGTAAATAGCACTAAAATCAGGGGGCAGTCTTCAGAAGTTTAGATACAAGGTTGAAGTAGACTATTCCTTTAAACAACATTGCAATTTACTTTTATTATCAATTTTGCTTAGTTTTCTTGAAATCCTTTGTTAAAGAGGATTGTGCCAGTGTCTGTAGTCATCTGGCAGCACTGTTTGCAACAATTTGTATAGCAATGTTATACATAATTGAAAACACAGCTATCATAAAAGGCTAAAGAAAAACTTAGTCCTAAGCTCCTATCAGCCTACCTAGGTCTTCTTTTCAACAAAGGAAATCAAGAGAACAAAGAAAATTTGATAACATAAGTAATCTGTATTTTTTTTTAAGATAACATGAGCTATCTGAATCATGGATGTTTAATTTCGATTTCACTGCCCCTTTAACCCCTTAAATGCTGATACATGCTGCTCACATATAAGCCCTACTGTGTATCATTTTTCATACGTATATATTATTTTATTATTTGTTTTCAGACCTAAGAGATTCAAACTATAACAATCTATAACAAAAAATGTAAATAATATGTATACTTAATTTTGTATTAAAACTGTAATAAACAATGTTGTAAAAAATGTGTTTGTGTTTTTTCTAAACTATACTGTAAAAAGAAGAGGTTATATTCAGATAAATAAGGACTTTGGGTATATATTTATATAACTTTGATCTGCTCATAGGGGTTCCTATGAGCCTCTTCTAAAATAAATACACATTTATTCAGAAAATAAATAATACAAATAATACAATAAATACACATTTATTCACAAAATAAATGATACAAATAATACAATAAATACACATTTATTTTGTAGGAGTTTTTTTTTATAGTGGGACTTCTGGGTTTTAAAACAAGAGGTCTTGATGCAGGGCACTCTCAACCATGGTACCAAGTGAGTCCAACAGACCCAGGCAGCACTTGACAAGGGTTAGCACTTCAGTGACTGAGTCAGTCACTGTCAGACCCAGAACACTCCTGTCCTCTGCCTCCATGTAGGAAGTCGCAGGCTCCCAGCAGACATAACCGCGTCATGCACAAAAATACAGAACTGGTCAGGAACGACATTTAAGGTGGAACATGTGCATCTCTTCCCTAACTTCCTTCCCATTTATTGCGCAATTGTGCATAAGCATTGGTTGCATGCAGGTAGGCAGGCTTATTAAGATCAGCGGCCAGACTAGTAGGTTGATATGCTAATCAGTAATGTTTTTATTTATGTATAAATGCGTGTAAATACATAAATACACATGTAAGTACATAAATACATATGCATGTACACACACATACAGTATATATATATATATATACAGTATATATATATATATATATATATTTATATATATATATATATATATATATATATATATATATATATATATATATATAGTAACAGCAATAAAAACTTGCACTCACTGGGTATTTAAAAATCAAATTTACTGTGACAAGTGTAACGTTTCGGTAACTTTATATCCCCTTCCTCTGAGGAAGGGGATATAAAGTTCCCGAAACGTTACACTTGTCACAGTAAATTTGATTTTTAAATACCCAGTGAGTGCAAATTTTTATTGCTGTTACTATGTATACCACTAGCAGCCTGGCAGACGATGGAAAGTGAGAGTGCACATCTTGGCTATAGTATATATATATATATAATATATATATATACATATTCAGACATGTATGTTATATGTATCTATCTCTATGTTAAAGCCTTTTGCAGTCCTTTTTTTTCTAAGTGCTGCGGAATCTGTTAGAGCTCTACAAATAACCGATAATAATAATTTATAATAATACCTGAGACCTCAAATATTTGATCTCTTTTTTTTTAATAATTTTTATTAGATAGTGTTAATATTAGTGTAACTGTACTTTTAAATGTATATTTGATGTGTTTTGTGACACCTTTTTGTCAAAGCGTTACAGTTAACCAGAGCTCTGAGGTCACGATAATCAATCTAGTGTAAATTGCTCACAGGTTCGCATTTAATTTCAACTTGTAATAAAAACATGATATTGCTTGCATGCAAATGTTAGTGATCCACTCGTAATCTAGCCAACACTATTTGAAAGAGCAGTTGATTACCTTTCAAAAGGTGGATCTGGGGTTTATAGGGCTTAAGGGCGCTGCTATCAAGGGGGGCTTGAATACTTTACCCCCCCCCCCATCCACCTTAAGCTCTCTGTAGAAGCATTGTACTTCTGGGATTCCAGGTTTTAGTGACGTCACTATCATACCCAGATTTCTCAATCATTGCTGGGCCACTTATCCCTCTTGTGTTCCCCAGTAAGTGCAGGGGGTCATAATTAGCTCAAAAAGCTCCACCCTTAGGATGGCGATATCCACATTTAAGGGGTTAACTGGCCACAATAGAGAAACTCATATATTTCCAGTCATCAATACATAAATCACATAAACACGTCTGCCTATTTTGGAAATGGGAAATGATTACCTTTACTGCTCCATTATACCAGAACTATCTAAAGGCTAGGGGACGATTTAACAATGCCTGGCGGACATCGCTGAATGCGGACAGCATGCGCTGTCGGCATTTAGCATTGCACAAGCAGTTCTAGTGAACTGCTTGTGCAATGCCGCCCCCTGCAGATTGCGGCCAATCGTCCGCTAGCAGGGGGTGTCAATCAGCCTGATCGACGATCGTACACCATTAGGCGGATTTCTGTATGCCACCTCAGAGGCGGCATATGAGTTAAGACCGCTGCTTCTTAACTCCTGTTTCTGGCGATCCTAAAGACTCAGGCGGAAACAGGACGAGTTGGCCCCATTCGGGCATAGTAAATTGGCCCCTATATGTTTAATGGTGGCTGAGTCAGCTTTACATTAATCCTCCTTCTTTGAAGTCTACAATATATCTTGTTAAGCCAGGTCTGAAACAAGTAACCTAGCAAAAGGCAGGATCCAAAAGGCAAGCCAAGGTCATAACAGAAAAGGAGGGTTGGAAACATGAACACCAGGATTTTTGACAGATAACTAGGTGAAAAAAATACTTTCACAGGCCTTTTAAAACTTCCCTCACCACTTCTGATGCACTTTCTGCCACAAGGTCACTTATGATGTCAGGTGATAGAGAGCTCTGCACCAAACTGTCCCCAATGCACCTTAAAGGGACACTGAACCCAAATTTGTTCTTTTGTGATTCAGATAGAGCATGCAATTTTAAGGAACTTTCTAATTTACTCCTATTATCAAATTTTATTTAATCTCTTGGTATCTTTATTTGAAATGCAAGAATGTAAGTTTAGATGCCGGTCCATTTTTGGTGAACAACCTGGGTTGTTCTTGTTGATTGGTGGATAAATTCATCCACCAATAAAAAAGTGCTATCCAGAGTTCTAAACAAAAAAAAGCTTAGATGCATTCTTTTTCAAATAAAGATAGCAAGAGAATGAAGAACAATTAATAATAGGAGTAAATTAGAAAGTTGCTTAAAATGTTATGCTCTATCTGAATCACAAAAGAAAAAATGTGGGTTCAGTGTCCCTTTAATATCCCCATAGCACTACCATCTGCATTACTTTTAATATGGACCAGCAACTGCCTGACCATTTTTTATTCTTACAACTTTATTGGTTGGTGAAAACACTTCCCTTTAGAAAATATGTATAGTAAAAGCTCTGTGATGGATACTAGCAACCTAGGATGTTGTCAATATGCAGAATCCCTGATTTAGCACATCTAATATACGTATTTACTATCTTCTTTTAAAAAACAGATTTCAAAGATTATATCCATTGTGACACCATATGACTTATCCATGTCTAATGAAATAGAACATTTTGCAATAGACGGGCTTTAAAGGGACAGTCTAGTCCAAAATAAACTTTCATGATTCAGATAGATCATGTAATTTTAAACAATTTTCCAATTTACTTTTATCACCAATTTTGCTTTGTTCTCTTGGTATTCTTAGTTGAAAGCTTAACCTAGGAGGTTCATATGCTAATTTCTTAGACCTTGAAGGCCGCCTCTTAAGAATGCATTTTAACAGGTTTTTCACCACTAGAGGGTGTTAGTTCATGAATTTCATATAGATAACACTGTGCTCATGCACGTGAAGTTACCTGGGAGCTATCACTGATTGGCTAAACTGCAAGTCTGTCAAAAGAACTGAAAAAAGGGGCAGTTTGCTGAGGCTCAGATGCAAGATAATCACAGAGGTAAAAAATATATAAATATAACTGTGTTGGTTATGCAAAACTGGGGAATGGGTAAAAAAAGGATTATCAATCTTTTAAAACAATAACAATTCTGGTGTAGACTGTCCCTTTAAGATTATATTTTTATTTTAATAAATAAAGTATTGAACTGCCATATTAAGTAATTTCTTTCTGCTAAACCTTGCTAATGTTATAATTAAAATGCATTTAAAAACTTTAACCATTTTTTAAGTCATTAATAGAAAAATACTTTATATTATATTATTATGATGTCATACCATAGATGTATAAAAAAAACTTCCGTATTAAAAAGTTGGAATTCTTTAAAAAAAATTAAAGGTCATTTTAATATTTTCAGCTTGAATTTTTTTTTTATAAAATTACCTACAGAACAAGTTTGCTTTTTTTGTATATATACTTTAGCTTTTTGAATAATACACTAATTGATGTCTGCATTATTAAGTGCCCCCATATCAGTCAATGGAGAAAAAAAAGTGTAAAAAACACCCTACACTCGTGCAAACCAAATTCACATTCCAGTGTTCTTAACATAGAAGAATATGTTCTATTTATTCATAAATACATATTTCTACATATATCTGATGATATTTTGGTTAAATATTTATCTATCTATCATCTATCTATCTATCTATCTATCTATCTATCATCTATCTATCGATCTATCATCTATCTATCTATCATTATATATAGGTATAGATATATACAGATATATAGAAATATCTATTCATAAATACTGCAATAAACAGAACATTGGATTGTGAAATATCTACAGTAAATACAGAGTATAAAACTTTAATAAATATGGATATTGCTTAAATATGTTTTTACATGTTTTCATCTATTTAACGGCAAAGGGCTTCAATACTCTTCTAAATATGTCTATATATGGCTATACTGCTGAAAAGTTGGCCTTTACGAGCGGACTAGTCTGCTCACCCATATTAGAAGTCACGCAGTGCAGCTATACCGCTAGCGTATTAGCCTATTTACCGTAACGATCCATTCTGCACTCAAAAAATGGCCTTTGAGTGTGAAATATTCAGCTCACCCATATTACAGGTTGTACGGTCAGGCTATTGCGCTAGCATTATAGCTTATACCGTAACTATCCATTCCGCAATCAAAGACTAGTAGTTATGGATTTTGCATAACAACATTTTTTAACAAAACATAACAAAAATGTTGCAAAGAACACTAATACCCATAAACTATCTATTAAACAAATTACAAAACATTACAAATAATAATAAACTAATTTATCCAAAATAAAAAAATTAAACCTAATGTAATACCCCTATAAAAATAAAAAAGGCCTTCACTCCACGCCACCGGGATGAAGAAAGAAGATGGCCCGCACTGGATGAAGATGGATCTGCCTAAAAGAAAACCTTCACCACCAGACTTCAGGAATGGTGAGTACCTATTTCGGGGTTAGTGTTAGTTAGTTTTTTTTTGGGGGGTGTTTTTTTTTTAGATTAGGGCTTTCTTTGTTTTTAATGGGCACTAAAGAGCTGATTGCCTTTTTAAGGGCAATACCCATACAAATGCCCCTTTAGGGGCAATGGGTAGTTTAGGTTAGGTCATTTTTTATTTTGCGGGGTTAGGTGGGGGGTTATTATTATTATTATTATTAGAGAGTTCCAGAGGACAGGAGCAACACGTGTGAAGTCTTGGAGACATAGAGATAACAGGAGTGGGGAGACGTAGGTCAGAGGTTGATCGAAGAGGACGGGAAGGGGAATATTTCACGATGAGAGAGGAAATATAGTTGGGAGTTAGACTGTTGAGTGCTTTCTAAGTTAGGGTTAATACTTTGAATTGTATTCTGTAGTGTATGGGGAGCCAGTGTAGAGACTGGCAGAGTCGAGCAGCTGATGTAGATCGGCGACTTAGGTGGATGAGTCTAGCAGAAGCATTCATAATAGATTAGAGAAAGGAGAGGCAGTGTTTTGGAAGACCATTTAGAATAATAATCAATAATCAATGCGTGACAAACTGAGGGAATGAATAAGTATTTTTGTAGTTTTTTTGAGTAAGGAAGGGACGAATTCTGGAAATGTTGCATAGGTGTGAACGGCAGGATTTTGTAAGCACTTGTATATGTTGGTTGAATGTGAGTTCTAATTTAAGTGTAACCCCAAGACAGCAGACCTAGGGTGAGGTGTTGAGAATAGAGTCTCCAACCATCAGAGAAATTTCAGGTGTTGAATGTCTCGATGAGGGGGGAATAAGAAGCAGCACAGTTTTGGACACATTGAGTTGGAGGTAGCGTGAAGACATCCAAGAGGAAATTGCAGAGAGGGAGTTGGCAATCTGGTTGAGTAAAAAGGGAGAAATATCAGGAGAGGAAAGATAGATTTGGGTATTATCTGCATATAAGTGGTACTGGAATCCAAGGAGGCTATAAGTTTTCCAAGGGAGGATGTATAGAAAGAGAAAAGCAAGGGACCCAAGACAGAGCCTTGTGGTACTCCAACTGAGAGAGGCATAGGATCACAAAATATGTTGTTAAAGGAAACTGAAAACAAACGTTTTGAGAAATGTGAGGCAAATCAGGAGAGGGCTGTGTCTCGGTTGTCAAATGAATGTAGTATTTTTAGGAGGAGAGGATGGTCAACTGTGTCAAAGGCAGCGAACAGGTCAAGAAGAATTAGTAATGAGTAGTGGCCTTTTGCTTTAGCTGATAAAAGGTAATTTGTTTCTTTAGTAAGAGTGTTTTCTGTTTAGTGTTTAGGGCAGAAAACAGATTGTAGTGGATCAAGTAGGAGTTAGTTGTGAGAAATTGAGTTAGCCGATTATAGACTAGTTGTTCCAATAATTTTGAAGCAAAGGGAAGTAAGGTTACCAGTCGATAGTTAGAAGGGGTTGGGGTTGGTAGGATTGGTGCATGCTTGAAGGTATCAGGAATTGTGCCAGCAATGAGAGATTGGTTAAAGAGATGAATTAGGGTAGGGGTTAGTGAATCAGAGAGAGAGGGAAGAAGTTGTGAAGGAATAGGGTCAAGTGGGCAGGTTGTGAGATGAGCCAAGGATAGGAGTACAGAGACTTCTTCCTCTGTTACAGGAGGGAAGTAGCATAGAGTTTTGTTAATAGAAGGGGTGGGTAGGATTGCTGGGTTTGAGGGGTGTACAGTGCAGATATCTTTCCTAATGGTGTAAATTTTACACCATTAGGATAATCTGAGCAGTGAGGTTGAGAACAGCTTTCTGTGGTTGGATGCGTGAGATGACACAAGGGAGGAGAAATAGACTTGTTTGGACAGGCTGAGCACAGAGTTGTAGGACTTAAGGATGAATTAATAATGCCGGAAATCAGCACCGCTGCGTGATTTCCTCCACTGCCATTCAGCAGCCCGTGAACATCGCTGAAGATATCTGGTCTGTTTGGTGTGCCTTCGAGTGATTGATGTGCATCAAAGAAAGTAGGGTGTAGCTTTGTCAAGTGTTGATTTTAGTGCCAAATTATACTGTAAAGCCACAAGATTTGGGCATGAAAGGGATGAAATGTTGGAGAGCAGAGGATTCAGTTGAGTGGAAAAGTCTGTGAGATACAAGTCATTTAAATTCCTGCAAGGTAGCAGTTTTTTGGGGGCTTGCAAAAATTTAGTAGCTAGAGTAAGAGATAAAGTTAGTAGATGGTGGTCAGAGAGAGGAAAGGGAAAGTTAAGGAAGTTGGAAACTGCACAGAAATTAGGGAAGACTAGGTTTATGGAGTGGCTTCACAGTGGGTTGGAGATGTTGTCCACTGGGACAGGCCAGAAGAGGTGGTAAGGGATAAAAGTTTAGAGGCAGGGGGTTGTACTATTAGGGGATAATTTGTATTTTTTTAATGTAAAATAGCTGTTAAACTTAGGGCAATGCCCTACAAAAGGCCTTTTAAAGGGCTATTGGTAGTGTAGTGTAAGATTACGGGGTGTTTTTATTTTGGGGTGGATTTTTTGTTTTATATGGGTATTAGATTAGGTTTAATTTTTTTATTTTGGATCATTTCGTTTATTATTTATTGTAATCTTAGATTTTTTTTATTTTTCCTAATTTTAGACATACACCTAGATTTTGAGTTTTGCATTACGGTGCGGTACGGCTTTTAATGCTGAAAAAAATGGCCATTAAGCTGGAATGGCCAGGAACACATATTACGAGTCATGTCGGTATAGCTTTACCGCAAGCATTTTAGCCTGTAACACAACGTCCATTCCGCACTCAAAAAATTGCATTTTTGTGTGGGATTTTCATAGCTCCGGTATTACAGGTTGTGCATTCAGGCTAAAATGCCTGCGTTACAGCTATACCGACACGATCCATACCGCCATCTGAGAGCAGTAGTTATGGATTTTGTGTAACATAAAATGTTTTCACAAAACTCATAACTAAACTGTTACAAAGTACCATAAACTGTTACAAAGTACCATAACACCCATAAAATACCTATTAACCCCTAAACCACCACCCTCCCACATTGCGACTATTAAATAAAGTTATTAATCCCTAATCTGCCTCTCACCCACATCGCCAATACTATTTAAATATATTAACCCCTAAACTCCCCAACATCACTGACACTAATAAAAGTTATTAACCCCTAATCCGCCACTCACCGACACCTAAATAAACCTATTAACCCCTAAACCACCGGTCCCTCACATTGCCAACACTATAATATAGTATTAACCCCTAAACCTCCAACCCCACACAACGCAACTACTAAACCTATTAACCCCTAGACCTACGACCCCCACATCTCAAAACACTAAATTAAACTATTGACACCTAAACCTAACACCCCCCTAACTTTAAATTAAAACTTACCGGTGAAAAAAAAAAATAAACCTAACATAACTATTCTAATAAAATAAAAAAAAATACTACCAATTAAAAACCTAAATTACAAATTTAAAAAAACCTAACACTACGAAAAAAATGAAAAAAACAAAAATTACAAAAAATAATAAACACTAAATTACGAAAAATAAAAGACACAAACGAAATAAAGATTATGAGTTGTGCATTAGGGTAAAAAAGCAGCGTTAAGAGGTCCTAACGCTGCTTTTTTCTGGTATTACGAGTCTTGAAGGTTTAGGTATACCGCACACTTCTTTGGCCTTACCGCAAAACGTCTTACGTAAACTTCGTAAAAAGTCTTTTTTCTATGGAACTTCCATAGCGCCGTTATTACGAGTCTGTCCTGGGAGGCCAAAAAGTGAGCGGTACACCCGTCAAGAGTCCTAACACATTTAAAAGGTAGATGTGTATCTCCAGCGCCACAAATGCTACTGCACAAGCTCCTATATGCAAGATCTCTCAACCAGATCTTAAATAAATAACAGAGATAATATAGCAGAGCCAATATCAGTCTTGAGAAAGATCCAGAAGGATCGAAACACGTAGATTGCTGATATTCACTGCTCAGGTCCCCATTTGGTGAGTTTATTACCTATTTAGTCATTTTATATTAGCATTATTGCACTATGTTTGTTTATTCTTTTACATAGGACATTGAAGATAACAAGATATGGGAATATCACATTTGGATTAAAGACATATATAGGAACTACAAAACAATCTATCAAGGACATCTTTATCTGTTATAAATTGGATTTAATTGTCACAATTCGAAGGATATTTGGATAATCCACTTATAAGATTTTATTGCTAAAAGTATTCACCTACACATTTTTTTACTAAGACATTTCTTCACTAAGGCGTTATCTATGAGATTTTCTTTTTGATTTTACCTGACCACAATTTTATGTGAGACACTTTATTAATATTTTTATATTATTTTTATGGTTATATATATCTTTTATTTTTTATATTTCCATATACATTTTTGAAAAGGTGTACACCTGTTACTTCAGGGGCGTATTTAGGTTTTGTGCTGCCCTAGGTACTCAAAACTCTGCTGCACCCTGTTCTTTGCATGCATGACAGATAGACAAACAGTAAATGTACAAGTATTTAGTGAATAATCCGTTTAAGTATTTTAATGCCTAATGAAGATGTATTGAATGGAGAAAGGCATATGCTGTTTCACAGTGGTCACTTTGTAGTGCACACTGCACTGTGTAGTCTGTGTCAGTCTCAATCACGCGGTGGATCCAGGAAGAATACCGCATTCCCTCTCAGTCCAGGCTGCGCAAGTGAGCTCCGCTTCCACTGTCACCACGTCATGCGCACCCACATACAATCCCATAGGATAGCAATAGCCGGGCCAGCCATTTAAGTCATTTGTAATTGGTTGATTTAGCCACCCGGCCCTGAGTTCAGTAGAGTGGCCCTAGGGACTCAAAATTCTGCTGCCCCTTAAAAATCTGCTGCCCTAGGCACCGGCCTCGTTGGCCTATGCCTTAATACGCCCCTGTGTTACCTATACCACTTATCTCCAATTTTTTTTCTCGCAATTTTTGACATTTCAAACATTTTTTCTTTTGCAATTGCTTTTTTATCACTCTACACGGCTTTGATTTTTTCATATGGACACTTTTTGGACAATATAAAGGCATTGGTATACATTTAAGATTTAACATTTAAGATTTCGCATTTGAGCATATTTCTGTTATGAATTTGCTAGCATTATTGTAAACCTGCATCTGTATTTGTATGTGTTTTTATCTGCAATACCTCAGATATTGCAATATTCTGTTATCTGTAACATCAACATCAGATAGTGTTAATCTGTTATCTACAGTCAGTACCTTTTAGAAGACCTACATTTTTAATATATTTTTATTATCTTTTTATCTTTTTAAATTGAGGTAGAAACAGGACTCTTAATACTCCAAATTTTATCAGAGCCCATACTTCAATTTTCACCACTACCTATTTTAAGTGTAATTTTAGGACACTTGTATGTGCGATTGTACTACTATTTGTTTTTGTATAATTAAAAGGATTGGTTTTATTTTATATTCTGATATATATATTTATTTCCTCTATTCCCGCTGACTCTACCTAGCTAAGAACTCCTTATAGGTGTTCTAAGCGCTCCTTTCAGCCTATATTATCTCTAACACATTTAAAAGTCAGTAGTTAAGAGTTTTATGATACAACGCCGTAACATAAAACTCATAACTAAAGTGCTAAAAAGTACACTAACACCAATAAACTACCTATTAACCCCTAAACCGAGGCCATCCCGCATCGCAAACACTATAATAAAATGTTTAACCCCTATTCTGCCACTCTGGACACCGCCGCCACCTACATTATATTTATGAACCCCTAATCTGCTGCCCCCAACATCGCCGACACCTACATTATATGTATTAACTGAAAAAAGAAAAAAACAGAGGCGCCAAAACATGGCCTAGTACAGCCACAACCAAAAAAAAACTTCAGATAGAGCAGGAACAAATGGATACTCACAAAAGGAGTGCACCCTCTGGTGCTTATGGTACAGACTGGAGGCTCACAGTGGTCCAGCTCACTGGCAAGTTCAGGCGGTCAGGCAAGATCCTTGAAAGGAGTTGAGACAGGGTTCCGAGTTGGACACAAAGTATACACAGGTAATCAGTAAGCAATAACACTTACGAGATCCAGAGCACCTGCAGGTGCACTCACAGCAGGCTGGGACCTATCAGTCGCCCAGTAGACTGATTCCTCTAGGCAAAGACAGGATGAAACTCCAAACGCCAGTGGCCACAGAGCCAGCACAATAGCATAAAAAAATGCAACCGAAAGGAATAGCAAGTGTATAAGGATAAAAAACTTTTATTAAAATGCAACGCGTTTCTCAGCTATCTCAGAGCTGTTTCATCAGGCTAAAAAATATGTGTAACACCTTAAAAAACACTTGCTATATAACAGACAAAGCTCAATGGACAAACAAACTGATTGGTCAGACAATTAGATCAATTAATTGCTAGCAGCTGTATACAGATGGGTTGGTATGGTAACGATCAACAACAGACAGTTATATATATAGTCTATATAATGTGTACATGATATACATGGATTCATAAACCTGTCTAGTTGGTATCATATAACAAGAAATATCATTCATGCATGTTAGCATGTGGATAAAAATTATTACATACAAATATCATAGAAAAAGCAACAAACAAATTGATAATCACATGTTCTGTGTGTGCAACCAAAAGCACATAGATGTTACCTTATGACAGAACATTACCAGATTAACCACATATTGTGAACCTCCAACACAAATCATTGTGTGGACACTATAATCATAATACCATCCGACTAGTTGATTAGTGCCTGTGGTGTTAAAACATAGCCTAAATTTTTTTTGTTTGGACACATAGGATGATCACATTAGAAACAGATACGCTCACAGTAATTCACATTATTCACTTCACTCTCAAACTAGAGAAAATCATTTAGCATCACGTCAATATCGCAATTGATTGCTTCATACTAATGTCCCTGCATTAGGCACATCCCCATATTAGCTATCACCTTATAGTTAGAGTATTCACTCTCCACACCCCTATTTTAGCTTTGCACTTATATTCCCTACTTAGATATTTAACTTCAATCATTGAATACATATCTATCACAATTGTGATGGCACCTCCACAAAGATGACCATTTACTGTTTGATTAAGATATTATGCATATAGGGATCAATAATATTATATTATCTATACACATTTAATACTCTTGTTTATATATCTTAGATTACTGAAGAGTCTGACACACACGGATAAGCCCAACCCACTAGACTCGTATCTTCTTTTTCTATGGCCCATGATCAGACGTCACATAAACAAAACTTTTCGAGCTTCTGTCTTGATATAGGGCTGGCATATCACCTATCTTTCATAGGGTTTGATTGGGACATAGTACGAGACAATGACACGTCAGGTTTTTATGTCGAATGAGTCTCCTTGAATACTTAGTAGACGCGCCCGGGATGGGCGTGTCTTCTGATGACAGCATTGATTCTCTCCATTGATTGGTCTCTGGTTACCCGCCTCCACACACACGGACCATGGTTGGAGGAGGGAATCCAGCGTCTAACTATGGTTGTCAGACCTTGTTACATTGTGACTATGTATTTTATCGTTTGCTATCATACACAAATCCTCAGGATCGCCACATTATTAATGAAGAATGCGGTAAGAAAAGTTACACTGACATCCTCCCATTCCTGGCTGTGAACTTCTAACAAATTATTTAGGCTATGTTTTAACACCACAGGCACTAATCAACTAGTCGGATGGTATTATGATTATAGTGTGTTTACACCCGGCTTGTTCTCTCATTTGAATAAGGCTATTACCACACGATGATTTGTGTTGGAGGTTCACAATATGTGGTTAATCTGGTAATGTTCTATCATAAGGTAACATCTATGTGCTTATGGTTGCACAAACAGAACATGTGATTATCAATTTGTTTGTTGCTTTTTCTATGATATTTGTATGTAATAATTTTTATCCACATGCTAACATGCATCAATGATATTTCTTTTTATATGATACCAACCAGAAAGGTTTATGAATCCATGTATATCATGTACACATTATATAGACTGTATATATAACTGTCTGTTGTTGATCGTTACCATACCAACCCATTTGTATACAGCTGCTAGCAATTAATTAATCTAATTGTCTGACCAATCAGTTTGTTTGTCCATTGAGCTTTGTCTGTTATATAGCAAGTGTTTGTTAATGTGTTACACATATTTTTTAGCCTGATGAAACAGCTCTGAGATAACTGAGAAACGCGTCTCATTTTAATAAAAGTTTTTTTATCCTTATACACTTGCTATTCCTTTCGGTTGCATTTTTTTATGCTATTGTGCTGGTTCTGTGGCCACTGGCGTTTGGAGTTTCATCCTGTCTTTGCCTAGAGGAATCAGTCTACTGGGCGACTGATAGGTCCCAGCCTGCTGTGAGTGCACCTGCAGGTGCTCTGGATCTTGTAAGTGTTATTGCTTTCTGATTACCTGTCCTGTATCAAACGTTACTGGGCTATGTGTGTATACTTTGTGTCCAACTAGGAACCCTGTCTCAACTCCTTTCAAGGATCTTGCCTGACCGCCTGAACTTGCCAGTGAGCTGGACAACTGTGAGCCTCCAGTCTGTACAATCAGCACCAGAGGTTGCGCTCCTTTTGTGAGTATCCATTTGTTCCTGCTCTATCTGAAGTTTTTTTTGGTTGTGGCTGTACTAGGCCATGTTTTGGCGCCTCTGTTTTTTTCTTTTTTCAGTTACCAATTCTTCAGGAAGATCATCCTATGACTGAGTGCTGCCTTGTTGTTCTTGGGATTACCTGTTTTGGGACTTTTTTCTTCACTAATCACATTGGACACTGTCTGGTATCATAAGATATACAGTTTGCTATTATTGTATTGTATTATTTACCATTATTATTGTTCTAGGCTTAGGAGGTGCCCCCTAAGGGTGTGGGTGCACAGTGGAGTGTACCACATTCTTATTACTTTTTTTTATTTATATTTATTAACCCCTAATCTGCCGCCCCCTATGTCGCCGCAACCTACATACACTTTTTAACCCCTAATCTGCCGCCCCCAACGTCGCTGCCACTATAATAAACATATTAACCCCTAAACCGCCGCACTCCCACCTCACAAACATTAGTTACATTTATTAACCCCTAATCTGCCGCCCCCAACGTCGCCGCCACTATATTAAACTTATTAACCCCTAAACCTAAGTCTAACCCTAACACCCCCTAACTTAAATATAATTTAAATAAATCTAAATAAAATTCCCATCATTAACTAAATTATTCCTATTTAAAAGTAAATACTTACCTATAAAATAAACCTTAAGCTAGCTACAATATAACTAATAGTTACATTGTAGCTATCTTAGGCCTAGATTTAGAGTTTGGCGGTAGCCGTGAAAACCAGCGTTAGAGGCTCCTAACGCTGGTTTTAGGCTACCTCCGGTATTTGGAGTCACTCAAAAAAGGGTCTAACGCTCACTTTTCAGCCGCAACTTTTCCATACCGCAGATCCCCTTACGTCAATTGCGTATCCTATCTTTTCAATGGGATTTTTCTAACTCCGGTATTTAGAGTCGTGTCTGAAGTGAGCGTTAGACATCTAACGACAAAACTCCAGCCGCAGGAAAAAAGTCAGTAGTTAAGAGCTTTCTGGGCTAACGCCGGTTCATAAAGCTCTTAACTACTGTGCTCTAAAGTACACTAACACCCATAAACTACCTATGTACCCCTAAACTGAGGCCCCCCACATCGCCGACACTCGATTAAATTTTTTTAACCCCTAATCTGCCGACCGCCACCTACGTTATCCTTATGTACCCCTAATCTGCTGCCCCTAACACTGCCGACCCCTATATTATATTTATTAACCCCTAATCTGCCCCCCACAACGTCGCCGCCAGCTACCTACACTTATTAACCCCTAATCTGCCGTCCGCACGCCGCCGCCAGCTACATTATCCCTATGTACCCCTAATCTGCTGCCCTAACATCGCTGACCCCTATATTATATTTATTAACCCCTAACCTGCCCCCCACAACGTCGCCGCCACCTACCTACAATAATTAACCCCTAATCTGCTGACCGCAAAGAGCCGCCAGCTACATTATAGCTATGTACCCCTAATCTGCTGCCCCTAACACCGCCGACCCCTACATTATATTTATTAACCCCTAACCTGCCCTCCCTAACATCGCCGACACCTAACTTCAATTATTAACCCCTAATCTGCCGACCGAATCTCGCCGCTATTCTAATAAATGTATTAACCCCTAAAGCTAAGTCTAACCCTAACACTAAAACCCCCTAAGTTAAATATAATTTTAATCTAACGAAATTAATTCACTCATATTAAATAAATTATTCCTATTTAAAGCTAAATACTTACCTGTAAAATAAATCCTAATATAGCTACAACATAAATTATAATTATATTATAGCTATTTTAAGATTAATATTTATTTTACAGGTAACTTTGTATTTATTTTAACCAGGTACAATAGCTATTAAATAGTTAAGAACTATTTAATAGCTAAAATAGTTAAAATAATTACAAATTTACCTGTAAAATAAATCCTAACCTAAGTTACAATTAAACCTAACACTACACTATCAATAAATTAATTAAATACAATACCTACAAATAACTACAATGAAATAAACTAACTAAAGTACAAAAAATAAAAAAGAACTAAGTTACAAAAAATAAAAAAATATTTACAAACATAAGAAAAATATTACAACAATTTTAAACTAATTACACCTACTCTAAGCCCCCTAATAAAATAACAAAGCCCCCCAAAATAAAAAAATGCCCTAGCCTATTCTAAATTACTAAAGTTCAAAGCTCTTTTACCTTACCAGCCCTGAACAGGGCCCTTTGCGGGGCATGCCCCAAGAAGTTCAGCTCTTTTGCCTGTAAAAAAAAACATACAATACCCCCCCCCAACATTACAACCCACCACCCACATACCCCTAATCTAACCCAAACCCCCCTTAAATAAACCTAACACTAAGCCCCTGAAGATCATCCTACCTTGTCTTCACCATACCAGGTTCACCGATCCGTCCTGGCTCCAAACTCTTCATCCAACCCAAGCGGGGACTGGCGATCCATCTTCCGGCGGCTGAAGAGGTCCAGAAGAGGCTCCAAAGTCTTCATCCTATCCGGGAAGAAGAGTAGATCCGGACCGGCAACCATCATCTTCCAAGCGGCATCTTCTATCTTCATCCGATGAGGACCGGCTCCATCCTGAAGACCTCCACCGCGGAGCCATCTCCATCCGGCGACGTCCAACTGAAGAATGACGGTTCCTTTAAGGGACGTCATCCAAGATGGCGTCCCTCGAATTCCGATTGGCTGATAATCAGATTGAGCTTGCATTCTATTGGCTGATCGGAACAGCCAATAGAATGCGAGCTCAATCTGATTGGCTGATTGGATCAGCCAATCGGATTGAACTTGATTCTGATTGGCTGATTCCATCAGCCAATCAGAATATTCCTACCTTAATTCCGATTGGCTGATAGAATCCTATCAGCCAATCAGAATTCGAGGGACGCCATCTTGGATGACGTCCCTTAAAGGAACCGTCATTCTTCAGTTGGACATCGCCGGATGAAGATGGGTCCGCGGTGGAGGTCTTCAGGATGGAGCCGGTCCTCATCGGATGAAGATAGAAGATGCCGCTTGGAAGATGATGGTTGCCGGTCCGGATCTACTCTTCTTCCCGGATAGGATGAAGACTTTGGAGCCTCTTCTGGACCTCTACAGCCTCCGGAAGATGGATCGCCAGTCCCCGCTTGGGTTGGATGAAGATTTTGGAGCCAGGACGGATCGGTGAACCTGGTATGGTGAAGACAAGGTAGGATGATCTTCAGGGGCTTAGTGTTAGGTTTATTTAAGGGGGGTTTGGGTTAGATTAGGGGTATGTGGGTGGTGGGTTGTAATGTTGGGGGGGGGTATTGTATGTTTTTTTTTACAGGCAAAAGAGCTGAACTTCTTGGGGCATGCCCCGCAAAGGGCCCTGTTCAGGGCTGGTAAGGTAAAAGAGCTTTGAACTTTAGTAATTTAGAATAGGCTAGGGCATTTTTTTATTTTGGGGGGCTTTGTTATTTTATTAGGGGGCTTAGAGTAGGTGTAATTAGTTTAAAATTGTTGTAAGATTTTCCTTATGTTTGTAAATATTTTTTTATTTTTTGTAACTTAGTTCTTTTTTATTTTTTGTACTTTAGTTAGTTTATTTCATTGTAGTTATTTGTAGATATTGTATTTAATTAATGTATTGATAGTGTAGTGTTAGGTTTAATTGTAGGTAATTGTAGATATTTTATTTAATTAATTTAATGATAGTGTAGTGTTAGGTTTAATTTTAACTTAGGTTAGGATTTATTTTACAGGTAATTTTGTTATTATTTTAACTAGGTAACTATTAAATAGTTCTTAACTATTTAATAGCTATTGTACCTGGTTAAAATAATTACAAAGTTACCTGTAAAATAAATATTAATCCTAAAATAGCTATAATATAATTATAATTTATATTGTAGCTATATTAGGATTTATTTTACAGGTAAGTATTTAGCTTTAAATAGGAATAATTTATTTAATAAGAGATAATTAATTCCGTTAGATTAAAATTATATTTAATTTAGGGGGGTGTTAGTGTTAGGGTTAGACTTAGCTTTAGGGGTTAATACATTTATTAGAATAGCGGTGAGCACCAGTGGGCAGATTAGGGGTTAATAATTGAAGTTAGGTGTCGGCGATGTTAGGGAGGGCAGATTAGGGGTTAATACTATTTATTATAGGGTTAGTGAGGCGGATTAGGGGTTAATAACTTTATTATAGTAGCGCTCAGGTCCGCTTGGCAGATTAGGGGTTAATAAGTGTAGGTAGGTGGAGGCGACGTTGTGGGGGGCAGATTAGGGGTTAATAAATATAATATAGGGGTCGGCGATGTTAGGGCAGCAGATTAGGGGTACATAGGGATAATGTAAGTAGCGGCGGTTTACGGAGCGGCAGATTAGGGGTAAATAATAATATGCAGGGGTCAGCGATAGCGGGGGCGGCAGATTAGGGGTTAATAAGTGTAAGGTTAGGGGTGTTTAGACTCGGGGTACATGTTAGAGTGTTAGGTGCAGACGTAGGAAGTGTTTCCGCATAGACAACAATGGGGCTGCGTTAGGAGCTGAACGCGGCTTTTTTGCAGGTGTTAGGTTTGTTTTTCAGCTCAAACAGCCCCATTGTTTTCTATGGGGGAATCGTGCACGAGCACGTTTTTGAGGCTGGCCGCTTGCGTAAGCAACTCTGGTATCGAGAGTTGAAGCTGCGTTAAATATGCTCTACGCTCCCTTTTTGGAGCCTAACGCAGCCTTTATGTGGACTCTCAATACCAGAGTTATTTTTATGGTGCAGCCAGAAAAAAGCCAGCGTTAGCTTTTCGGGTCGTTAAATAGTTATTAACTATTTAATAACTACCTAGCTAAAATAAAAACAAATTGACCTGTAAAATAAAACCTAAGGGTGTATTGGGTGGGTTTTATTTTTAGGTTAGGGTTTGTGCCTGAAATAGAGCTAACTGCCCTTTTAAGGGCAATGCCCATCCAAATGCCCTTTTCAGGGCAATTGGGAGCTTAGATTTTTTTAGATAGTATTTTATTTGTGGGATTGGTTGTGTGGGTGGTGAGTTTTACTGTTGGGGGGGTTGTTTGTATTTTTTTTACAGGTAAAAGAGCTGATTACTTTGGGGCAATGCCCCGCAAAAGGCCCTTTTAATGGCTATTGGTAGTTTAGTTTAGGCTATGGTTTTTTTATTTTGGGGGGGCTTTTTTATTTTAATAGGGCTATTAGATTAGGTGTAATTAGTTTAAATATCTGTAATTTGTTTATTATTTTCTGCAATTTAGTGTCTGTTTGTTTTTTTACTTTAGCTACTTTAATTTAATTTAGGTAAGTGTATTTAATTTAGTTAATTTATTTAATTATATTGTAGTGTTAGGTGTTAGTGTAACTTAGGTTAGGTTTTATTTTACAGGTCAATTTGTCTTTATTTTAGCTAGGTAGTTATTAAGTATTTAATAACTATTTAATAACTATTCTAGCTAGTTAAAATAAATACAAACTTGCCTGTAAAATAAAATTAAACCCTAACGCCTAGATTTAGAGTTTGGCGTTAGCCGTCAAAACCAGCTTTAGAGGCTCCTAATGCTGGTTTTGGGCTACCGCTGGTATTTAGAGTCGTGTAGGTAAGGGTCTAACGCTCACTTTCCAGCCGCAACTTTTCCATACCGCAGATCCCCTTACGTCAATTGCGTATCCTATCTTTTCAATGGGATCTTTCTAACGCCGGTATTTAGAGTCTTGGCTGAAGTGAGCGTTAGAAATCTAACGACAAAACTCCAGCCGCAGAGAAAAGCCAGGAGTTAAGAGCTTTCTGGGCTAACGCCAGTTCATAAAGCTCTTAACTACTGTGCTCTAAAGTACACTAACACCCATAAACTACCTATGCACCCCTAAACCGAGGCCCCCCCACATCGCCGCCACTCTATAAAAAATGTTTAACCCCTAATCTGCCGACCGCACACCGCCGCCACCTACGTTATACTTATGTACCCCTAATCTGCTGCCCCTAACACCGCCGACCCTATATTATATTTATTAACCCCTAATCTGCTGCCCCCAACGTTGCTGCTACCTTACCTACAATTATTAACCCCTAATCTGCCGACCGGACCTCACCGCTACTATAATAAAGTTATTAACCCCTAATCCGCCTCACTAACCCTATAATAAATAGTATTAACCCCTAATCTGCCCTCCCTAACATCACTGACACCTAACTTCAAGTATTAACCCCTAATCTGCCGACCGGACCTCGCCGCTACTCTATTAAATTTATTAACCCCTAAAGCTAAGTCTAACCCTAACACCCCCCTAAGTTAAATATAATTTTTATCTAACAAAATAAATTAACTCTTATTAAATAAATTAATCCTAATTAAAGCTAAATACTTACCTGTAAAATAAACCCTAATATCGCTACAATATAAATTATAATTATATTGTAGCTATTTTAGGATTTATATTTATTTTACAGGCAACTTTGTATTTATTTTAACCAGGTACAATAGCTATTAAATAGTTAATAACTATTTAATAGCTACCTAGTTAAAATAATTACAAAATTACCTGTAAAATAAATCCTAACCTAAGTTACAATTAAACCTAACACTACACTATCAATAAATTAATTACATAAAATACCTACAAATAACTACAATTAAACCTAACACTACACTATCAATAAATTAATTACATAAAATACCTACAAATAAATACAATTAAACAAAATAACTAAAGTACAAAAAATAAAAAAAGAACTAAGTTACAAAAAATAAAAAAATAATTTACAAACATTAGAAAAATATTACAACAATTTTAGCTAATTACACCTACTCTAAGCCCCCTAATAAAATTACAAAGCCCCCCAAAATTAAAAAAATGCCCTACCCTATTCTAAAATTAAAATAGAAAAGCTCTTTTACCTTACCAGCCCTTAAAAGGGCCTTTTGCGGGGCATGCCCCAAAGAAAACAGCTATTTTGCCTGTAAAAAATAACATACAATACCCCCCCCCCAACATTACAACCCACCACCCACATACCCCTAATCTAACCCAAACCCCCCTTAAATAAACCTAACACTAAGCCCCTGAAGATCATCCTACCTTATCTTCACCACGCCGGGTATCACCGATCCGTCCAGGCTCCGAAGTCTTCATCCAAGCCCAAGCGGGGGCTGAAGATGTCCATGATCCGGCTGAAGTCTTGGCCCAAGCGGGAGCTGAAGAGGTCCATGATCCGGCTGAAGTCTTCTATCAAGCGGCATCTTCAATCTTCTTTCTTCCGGATCCATCTTCATCCCGCCGACGCGGAACATCCTTCTTCACCGACGACTTCCCGACGAATGACGGTTCCTTTAAGGGACGTCATCCAAGATGGCATCCCTCGAATTCCGATTGGCTGATAGGATTCTATCAGCCAATCGGAATTAAGGTAGGAAAATTCTGATTGGCTGATTGAATCAGCCAATCAGATTCAAGTTTAATCCGATTGGCTGATTGGATCAGCCAATCAGATTGAGCTCGCATTCTATTGGCTGATCGGAACAGCCAATAGAATGCGAGCTCAATCTGATTGGCTGATTGGATCAGCCAATCAGATTGAACTTGATTCTGATTGGCTGATTCCATCAGCCAATCAGAATTTTCCTACCTTAATTCCGATTGGCTGATAGAATCCTATCAGCCAATCGGAATTCGAGGGACGCCATCTTGGATGACGTCCCTTAAAGGAACCATTATTCGTCGGGAAGTCGTCAGTGAAGAAGGATGTTCCGCGTCGGCGGGATGAAGATGGGCCATGACTTCAGCCGGATCATGGACATCGTCAGCCCCCGCTTGGGCTTGGATGAAGACTTCGGAGCCTGGACGGATCGGTGATACCCAGCGTGGTGAAGATAAGGTAGGATGATCTTCAGGGGCTTAGTGTTAGGTTTATTTAAGGGGGTTTGGGTTAGATTAGGGGTATGTGGGTTGTAATGTTGGGTGGGGTATTGTATGTTTTCTTTGGGGCATGCCCCGCAAAAGGCCCTTTTAAGGGCTGGTAAGGTAAAAGAGCTTTTCTATTTTAATTTTAGAATAGGGTAGGGCATTTTTTTATTTTGGGGGGCTTTGTTATTTTATTATGGGGCTTAGAGTAGGTGTAATTAGCTTAAAATTGTTGTAATATTTTTCTAATGTTTGTAAATTATTTTTTTATTTTTTTGTACTTTAGTTAGTTTATTTAAATGTATTTATTTGTAGGTATTTTATGTAATTAATTTATTGATAGTGTAGTGTTAGGTTTAATTGTAACTTAGGTTAGGATTTATTTTACAGGTAATTTTGTAATTATTTTAACTAGGTAGCTATTAAATAGTTATTAACTATTTAATAGCTATTGTACCTGGTTAAAATAATTACAAAGTTGCCTGTAAAATAAATATTAATCCTAAAATAGCTACAATATAATTATTAGTTATATTGTAGCTATATTAGGGTTTATTTTACAGGTAAGTATTTAGCTTTAAATAGGATTAATTTATTTAATAAGAGTTAATTTATTTCGTTAGATTAAAATTATATTTAATTTAGGGGGGTGTTAGTGTTAGTTTTAGATTTAGCTTTAGGGGTTAATAAATTTAATAGAGTAGCGGCGAGGTCCGGTCGGCAGATTAGGGGTTAATACTTGATGTTAGGTGTCAGCAATGTTAGGGAGGGCAGATTAGGGGTTAATACTATTTATTATAGGGTTATTGAGGCGGGAGTGAGGCGGATTAGGGGTTAATAACTTTATTATTGTAGCGGTGAGGTCCGGTCGGCAGATTAGGGGTTAATTATTGTAGGTAGCTGGCGGCGACGTTGTGGGGGGCAGATTAGGGGTTAATAAATATTATATAGGGGTCGGCGGTGTTAGGGGCAGCAGATTAGGGGTACATAGGGATAATGTAGGTTGCGGCGGTGTACGGTTCGGCAGATTAGGGGTTAAAAAAAATATGCAGGTGTCAGCGATAGCGGGGGCGGCAGATTAGGGGTTAATAAGTGTAAAGTTAGGGGTGTTTAGACTCGGGGTTCATGTTAGGGTGTTAGGTGCAGACGTAGAAAGTGTTTCCCCATAGGAAACAATGGGGCTGCGTTAGGAGCTGAACGCTGCTTTTTTGCAGGTGTTAGGGTTTTTTCAACTCAAACTGCCCCATTGTTTCCTGTGGGGGAATCGTGCACAAGCACGTTTTTGAAGCTGGCCGCGTCTGTAAGCACCGCTGGTATTGAGAGTTGCAGTGGCGGTAAATTATGCTCTACGCTCCTTTTTTGGAGCCTAACGCAGCCATTCTGTGAACTCTAAATACCAGCGGTATTTAAAAGGTGCAGGGAAAAAAAAAACAGCGTTAGCTACGCGTGTCGTTACCGACAAAACTCTAAATCTAGCCGTAAAATAGCTACAATGTAACAATTAGTTATATTGTAGCTAGCATAGGGTTTATTTTATAGGTAAGTATTTAGTTTTAAATAGGAATAATTTAGTAAATGATAGGAATTTTATTTAGATTTATTTAAATGATATTTAAGTTTGTGGGTGTTAGGGTTAGACTTAGGTTTAAAGGTTAATAACTTTAATATAGTGGCGGCGACGTTGTGGGCGGCAGATTAGGGGTTAATAAATGTAGGTAGGTGGTGGCGATGTTAGGGACGGCAGATTAGGGGTTAATAACTATAATGTAGGTGGCGGCGGTGTTGGGGGCAGCAGAATAGGGGTTCATAACTATAATGTAGGTGGCGGCCGAGTCCGGAGCGGCAGATTAGGGGTTAATAATATAATGTAGGTGTCGCGATGTCGGGGGCGGCAGATTAGGGGTTAATAAGTGTAAGATTAGGGATGTTTAGACTCTGGGGTTCATGTTAGGGTGTTAGGTGTAGACATAACTTTTATTTCCCCTTAGGAATAAATGGGGCTGCGTTAGCGAGCTTTACGCTGCTTTTTGGCAGGTGTTAGACTTTTTTTCAGCCGACTCACCCCGTTGATTCCTATGGGGAAATCGTGCACGAGCACGTACGACCAGTTCACCGCTGACTTAAGCAGCGCTGGTATTGGAGTGTGGTAATGAGCAAAATTTTGCTCAACGCTCACTTCTTGTCTTTTAACGATGGGTTTCTGAAAACTCGTAATACCAGCGCTGTAGGTAAGTGAGCGGTGAGGGAAAACTGCTCATTAGCACCGCATAGCCTCTAGCGCAAAACTCATAATCTAGCCGAAAGCTTATAAAAAAATACTACTGAAATCCTATTGGCTGATTTGAACAGCCAATAGGGTATTTTTAGCTCTCATCCTATTGGCTGATTTGAATTTGAAGAATCAAATCAGCCAATTGGAATGCAAGATAAGCCATTTTGAAATGACTACCTTCATTCGACTTCAGTGTACGGCGGTTACCATATGAAGAGGATGCTCCGCGCAGAATGGGATCGGCTTCCAGGATAGCTCCACTCCGATAGGATAGGAGATGTCCCCAAGATGGATGAAGGTGTCGCCGCCTGGATGAATACTTCTCGCCGCCTGGATGAAGATAGATGTCTGGACTTCAGGAACCGTGAGTAGATTTAATGGGCTTAGTGTTTTGGGTGTTTTTTTTTTAGATTAGGGCTTTGGGCAATTGGGCCTTTTAAGGGCAGTGAAAAAGAGCTAAATGCCCTTTTAAGGGCAATGCCCATACAAATGCCCTTTTAGGGGCAATGGTTAGCTTATTTTTCTTTTTTTAGAGCTAGGTTTTTTATTTTTGGGGGGGTTGGTTGGGTGGTGGGTTTTACTGTTGGGGGACTTTGAAACCTAATCTAATACCCCTATAAAAACAAAAAAGTCACCCCAAAATTAAAACACCCCCTAATCTTACATTAAACTACTAATAGCCCTTAAATGGCCTTTTGTAGTGCATTGTACTAAGTTAAACAGCTCTTTTACCTGTTAAAAAAATTAAAAGTCTCCCCAACAGTAAAACCCACCACCCAATCAACCCCCCCAAAATAAAAAAAAAACTAAGCTACCCATTGCCCCTAAAGGGGCATTTGTAAGGGCATTGTCCTTATAAGTTTACATGACCTAAAACATGATTAAGGTCATGTAGACCGAAACGTCGGTGTACTCTGTTGGTTATGTCCCAATAAACACATAACTTTGCTGGTGTCTTTTGTATATTGACTTCACTTGGATGAATACAGGACCCTGCAGCGTACACCTACTTGGTACTGGACACTTTGATATGATTTCCCTTATAAGGGCATTCAGCTATTTTTTACTGCCCTTAAAAGGGCATTCAGCTGTTTTACAATTGCCCAAAGCCCTAATCTAAAAAAAAAAACCCACCCGAAAACAATAGTTTAATTTAGTGTTTTGCGATGTGGGGGGGCTGGCGGTCTAGGAGTTAATAGTTTTTTTTTAGTGGCGGCAATGTGGGAGAGCGCTGGATTAGGGGTTAATAGATTTTATTAATGTTGGCGATGTTGGGGAGCGGCGGCTTAGGGGTTAATAACTTTATTTAGGTGTCAGCGATGTCAGGGGTGGCAGATTAGGAGTGTTTAGACTAGGGGTTTATGTTAGAGTGTTATTTTAAACGTAACACTCTCTCCCCATTGATGTCTATGGGGGAAAACGTGCGCGAGCACATCAAATAAGTCCTTGGCTTTTGTGCGGTATGGAGCTTAACGCCACCATTTTGCACGCACATAGAGGCTTTTCAGTAACTTGTAATGGCAGCGCTATGGAGAGTGAAATAAAGCAACTTTTTGGCGTTAGTTTCTCACTCTAGCGCAAAACTCATAATCTAGGCATTTGTTATTTATTGTAATGTTAGGTTTTTGTTTTTTTTCATAGTGTTAGGATTTTATAATTTAGGTTTTTTATTTTTGGTATATTTTATTTTTTTTAAATAGTAATGTTAGGTTTATTTAAAGTTCAAAGGGACACTTAAAATAAACTTTTATGATTCAGGAAGAACATGCAGTTATAAGACACTTTCCAATTTACTTCCATTATCAAATTTTGCTTAGTCTTTTTATATTCACACTTTCTGGGGAACAAAATCCTACTGAGCATGTGCACAAGCTCACAACCAGGGTATACGTATACTAGTCTGTGATTGGCTGATATCTGTCACATGATACAGGGGGCCGGATAATGGGAGAAAATAAAAAAATTGTCAGAAAAAAATCTACTTCTTATTTGGAATTTAGAGTAAATGTTATTGTATTGTCTTTTTATTATGCACGTGTTAATTATGCAATTCTACTGCATTGAGTGGTCCTTTATTAAGCTTATTTTTTTTTTATTTCACAGGTAAGTTTTTATTTATTTTAAGGTAGTTATATTGTAACATTAATTTAAAGTTAGCTGGTGTTAGGTTTAGGGGTTAATAGTTTAATTTAGGTAGCCATGATGTGGGTGTTTGGCGGTTTAGGGGTTAATAGGTTTAGTTTAGTATTTGTGATTCGGGGAGCAGCGGATTAGGGGTTAATAGGTTTATTTAGTGTTTGCGATGCGGGTGGCGATTAGGGGTTTATTATGGATTAGAGATAGACACTATGCACAAGTCTTAAAAATAAGCAATTTAATAGGTATGCATTAAAAGTAGAAGGAAAAAAACTATATAGACATGTTTCAAGAGAAAACCCATAAGGCTAGATTACGAGTTTTTGTCGGTAAGGCTTGCAAGCTAACGTGCATTTTTTTCCCACCGCTCCTTTAAGACAACGTTGGTATTACAGGTTTTTTTAAACCTGCCGTTAGCCGCAAAAAGGTGAGCAAAATTTAGCTCCACATTTCACCTCAATACCAGCGTTGCTTAAGTCAGCAGTGAGCTGGATAAACGTGCTTGTGTACAATTTCCCCATGTGAAACAATGGGGCTGAGCTGGCAGAAAGAAAACCTAACACCTGCAAAAAAGCAGCGTCCAGGTCCTAATGCAGCCCCATTGTTTCCTATGGGGAAAATAAATTTATGTCTACACCTAACACCCTAACATGAACCCTGAGTCTAAACACCCCTAATCTTACATTTATTAACCCCTAATCTGCCGCTCCGGACACTGCCTCCACCTACATTATCCCTATGAACCCCTAATCTACTGCCCCCAACATTGCCGACACCTACATTATATTTATTACCCCTAATCTGCCCCCCCAACGTTGCTGCAACTATATTACATTTTTTAACCCCTAATCTGCCGCCACAAACGTCACCGCCACTATTATAAATTTATTAACCCCTAAACATAAGTCTAACCCTAACACCCCTCTAACTTAAATATAATTTAAATTAAACAAAATAAATTTAACATAATTAAATAAATTAATCCTATTTAAAACTAAATACTTACCTATAAAATAAACCCTAAGCTAGCTACAATATAACTAATAGTTACATTGTAGTTATCTTAGGATTTATATTTATTTTACAGGCAACTTTGTATTTATTTTAACTAGGTACAATAGTTATTGCATAGTAATTAACTATTTAATAACTACCTAGCTAAAATAAGTACACAATTACCTGTAAAATAAATCCTAATCTAATCCCCCTAATAAAATAAAAAAGCCCCCCAAAATAATAAAATTCCCTACCCTATACTAAATTACAAATAGCCCTTAAAAGGGCCTTTTGCGGGGCATTGCCACAAAGTAATCAGCTCTTTCACCTGTAAAAAAAATACAATACCCCCCCCAACATTAAAACCCACCACCCACACACCCAACCTTACTCTAAAACCCACCCAATCCCCTCTTAAAAAAACCTAACACTACCCCTGAAGATCTCCCTACCTTGAGCCGTCTTCACCCAGCCGGGCACAAGTGGTCCTCCAGGGGGTCTGAAGTCTTCATCCGATCCGGGCAGAAGAGGTCCTCCAAGCGGCAGAAGTCTTCATCCAAGTGGCATCTTCTATCTTCATCCATCCGAAGCGGAGTGAGTTCATCTTCAATCCAGCCCACGCAGAGCCATCCTCTTCAAACGACATCCTAACAATGAATGAAGGTTCCTTTAAATGACGTTATCCAAGATGGCGTCCCTTGAATTCCGATTGGCTGATAGGATTCTATCAGCCAATCGGAATTAAGGTAGGAAAAATCCTATTGGCTGATCCAATCAGCCAATAGGATTGAGCTCACATTCTATTGGCTGATTGGAACAGCCAATAGAATGCGAGCTCAATCCTATTGGCTGATTGGATCAGCCAATAGGATTTTTCCTACCTTAATTCCGATTGGCTGATAGAATCCTATCAGCCAATCGGAATTCAAGGGACGCCATCTTGGATGACGTCATTTAAAGGAACCTTCATTCAGTGTTAGGACGTCGTTTGAAGAGGATGGCTCCGCGTCGGCTGGATTGAAGATGGACCCGCTCCGCTCCGGATGGATGAAGATAGAAGATGCTGCTTGGATGAAGACTTCTGCCGCTTGGAGGACCTCTTCTGCCCGGATCGGATGAAGACTTCAGACCCCCTGGAGGACCACTTGTGCCCGGCTGGGTGAAGACGGCTCAAGGTAGGGAGTTCTTCATGGGTAGTGTTAGGTTTTTTTTTAAGGGGGGATTGGGTGGGTTTTAGAGTAGGGTTGGGTGTGTGGGTGGTGGGTTTTAATGTTGGGGGGGGTACTGTATTTTTTTTACAGGTGAAAGAGCTGATTACTTTGGGGCAATGCCCCACAAAAGGCCCTTTTAAGGGCTATTTGTAATTTAGTATAGGGTAGGGAATTTTATTATTTGGGGGGGCTTTTTTATTTTATTAGGGGGATTAGATTAGGTGTAATTAGTTTAAATTCTTGTAATTCTTTCTTTCCCCTGTAATTTAGTGTTTGTTTTTTAGCGTAATTTAGTTTATTTAATTTAATTGTAATTAATTGTAGGTAGTTTAGGTAATTTATTTAATGATAGTGTAGTGTTAGGTGTAATTGTAACTTAGGTTAGGATTTATTTTACAGGTAGTTGTGTACTTATTTTAGCTAGGTAGTTATTAAATAGTTAATAACTATTTAATAACTATTCTACCTAGTTAAAATAAATACAGAGTTGCCTGTAAAATAAATATAAATTCTAAGCTAGCTACAATGTAACTATTAGTTATATTGTAGCTATCTTAGGATTTATTTTACAGGTAAGTATTTATTTTTAAATAGGATTAATTTATTTAATTATGTTAAATGTATTTTGTTTAATTTAAATTATATTTAAGTTAGGGGGGGTTAGGGTTAGACATGTTTAGGGGTTAATACCTTTAATATAGTAGCGGCGACGTTGGGGGTGGCAGATTAGGGATTAATAAGATTTAACTAGTGTTTGCGAGGCGGGAGTGCGGTGGTTTAGGGGTTAATATATTTAGCACTTTAGTTAAGAGTTTTATGTTCCAGCGTTAGCCCATAAAACTCTTAACTACTAACTTTTAAATGTGGTAGAAGTCTTGACAGGAGAGGGTCTACCGCTCACTTCTTCCAAGACTCGTAATACCGGCGTTAGGCAAGTCCCATTAAAAAGATAGGATATGCAATTGACGTAAGGGGATTTGCAGTAGCCTCGAATCGCGGAATAAAAGTGAACGGTACACCTGTACCTGCCAGACTCGTAATATTAGCGGGCGTTAAAATGCAGCGTTGGGACCTCTCAACGCTGCATTTTAAGGCTAATGCCAAACTCGTAATCTAGGCGATAGAGATTTGGTACAATTACACCATCATATTAATACTACTAAATCAAAGCAACAGGAACACAGATCTAACCTCATATACAAGCAAAAAAATGCTTTACAAAAATTGGAAAAAAACAAAGACATGAAAATTTCTCCAGCAGATAAGGGAGGTTCTATAGTGATTCAGGATACAGTAAATAACTATAGAGAAGCACAGAACCACCTTATAGATCACAACACCTATAGGTTGCTCCCTAGAAAACCTACACATATCTTTTTGGATGAATTTAGAAAGCTTTTGGACTGGGGGGAGCATTTAGGTATAATAGACAAAAAGCTGAATATCTATACATAGACCAACCAGTTACAGCAAATTTTCTCCTAGTTCCAAAAATCCACAAGGATCTAGAATCCCCCCAGGATTGCCCAATAGTCTATGGGGTTGAATCCATTGGAGAACACCTAGGGGAATGGCTTCATAATATCCTTCAACCCTTGAAACATTATACACAAAATTTGGAGATTCTAACATTAGACTGACAATGCAAAAATATCCTAGAGAAAGGCATCAAATTCATTCTAAAAAGAGCTGCCACCATAGGGACTCACCTAATTAAATATGTATATAACTCTGAAACATCTACCAGGGAAACATGGGCCTAGATTTGGAGTTTGGCGGTAGCCGTGAAAACCAGCGTTAGAGGCTCCTAACGCTGGTTTTAGGCTACCTCCGGTATTTGGAGTCACTCAAAAAAGGGTCTAACGCTCACTTTTCAGCCGCGACTTTTCCATACCGCAGATCCCCTTACGTCAATTGCGTATCCTATCTTTTCAATGGGATTTTTCTAACTCCGGTATTTAGAGTCGTGTCTGAAGTGAGCGTTAGAAATCTAACGACAAAACTCCAGCCGCAGAAAAAAGTCAGTAGTTAAGAGCTTTCTGGGCTAACGCCGGTTCATAAAGCTCTTAACTACTGTACTCTAAAGTACACTAACACCCATAAACTACCTATGTACCCCTAAACCGAGGTCCCCCCACATCGCCGCAACTCGATTACATTTTTTTAACCCCTAATCTGCCGACCGCCACCTACGTTATCCTTATGTACCCCTAATCTGCTGCCCCTAACACCGCCGACCCCTATATTATATTTATTAACCCCTAATCTGCCCCCCACAACGTCGCCGCCAGCTACCTACACTTATTAACCCCTAATCTGCCGTCCGCACGCCGCCACCAGCTACATTATCCCTATGTACCCCTAATCTGCTGCCCTAACATCGCCGACCCCTATATTATATTTATTAACCCCTACTCTGCCCCCCACAACGTCGCCGCCACCTACCTACAATAATTAACCCCTAATCTGCCGACCGCAAAGAGCCGCCAGCTACATTATAGCTATGTACCCCTAATCTGCTGCCCCTAACACCGCCGACCCCTATATTATATTTATTAACCCCTAACCTGCCCTCCCTAACATCGCCGACACCTAACTTCAATTATTAACGCCTAATCTGCCGACCGAATCTCGCCGCTATTCTAATAAATGTATTAACCCCTAAAGCTAAGTCTAACCCTAACACTAACACCCCCCTAAATTAAATATAATTTTAATCTAACGAAATTAATTAACTCTTATTAAATAAATTATTCCTATTTAAAGCTAAATAATTACCTGTAAAATAAATCCTAATATAGCTACAACATAAATTATAATTATATTATAGCTATTTTAGGATTAATATTTATTTTACAGGTAACTTTGTATTTATTTTAACCAGGTACAATAGCTATTAAATAGTTAAGAACTATTTAATAGCTAAAATAGTTAAAATAATTACAAATTTACCTGTAAAATAAATCCTAACCTAAGTTACAATTAAACCTAACACTACACTATCATTAAATTAATTAAATAAAATATCTACAATTACCTACAATTAAACCTAACACTACACTATCAATACATTAATTAAATACAATACCTACAAATAACTACAATGAAATAAACTAACTAAAGTACAAAAAATAAAAAAGAACTAAGTTACAAAAAATAAAAAAATATTTACAAACATAAGGAAAATCTTACAACAATTTTAAACTAATTACACCTACTCTAAACCCCCTAATAAAATAACAAAGCCCCCCAAAATAAAAAATGCCCTACCCTATTCTAAATTACTAAAGTTCAAAGCTCTTTTACCTTACCAGCCCTGAACAGGGCCCTTTGCGGGGCATGCCCCAAGAAGTTCAGCTCTTTTGCCTGTAAAAAAAAACATACAATACCCCCCCCAACATTACAACCCACCACCCACATACCCCTAATCTAACCCAAACCCCCCTTAAATAAACCTAACACTAAGCCCCTGAAGATCATCCTACCTTGTCTTCACCATACCAGGTTCACCGATCCGTCCTGGCTCCAAAATCTTCATCCAACCCAAGTGGGGGCTGGCTATCCATCTTCCGGCGGCTGAATAGGTCCAGAAGAGGCTCCAAAGTCTTCATCCTATCCGGGAAGAAGAGTCGATCCGGACCGGCAACCATCATCTTCCAAGCGGCATCTTCTATCTTCATCCGATGAGGACCGGCTCCATCCTGAAGACCTCCACCGCAGACCCATCTTCATCCGGCGACGTCCAACTGAAGAATGACGGTTCCTTTAAGGGACGTCATCCAAGATGGCGTCCCTCGAATTCCGATTGGCTGATAGGATTCTATCAGCCAATCGGAATTAAGGTAGGAATATTCTGATTGGCTGATGGAATCAGCCAATCAGAATCAAGATCAATCCGATTGGCTGATCCAATCAGCCAATCAGATTGAGCTCGCATTCTATTGGCTGATCGGAACAGCCAATAGAATGCGAGCTCAATCTGATTGGCTGATTGGATCAGCCAATCGGATTGAACTTCAATCTGATTGACTGATTCAATTAGCCAATCAGATTTTTCCTACCTTAATTCCGATTGGCTGATAGAATCCTATCAGCCAATCGGAATTCGAGGGATGTCATCTTGGATGACGTCCCTTAAAGGATTGTATTGTATTCAACTCACAATCTAGGATGCACTCCAGTTAGTGCAATGGGAGCATTCTGGGATCTATAACAGTCACCTAGCAGACCGAGCTCTCAAGGTGGAGATTTTAATCTATGTTAGTAAAGTTTTACACTTTTTTATCTCAAACACTTGCTACTGTGTTTTATTTGGATTTTTACTGGGTCCACTGGACCTCTGCGGATTGCCTCCTGTGGAAGCCCTGATACAGTCTGTTGGGTGACTTGATTGATCCCTTCCTGTCTGACTAGCATCAAAGGAGATGCTTTACATTTTGTGAGTATATACCTTACCACACATACCATTGCTTTTGGCATAAGACAGTACTAGGCCATATAGGCACCTCTGTGTTCCCTTGTGTTCCACTACAGATCTCCTATCTCCACCTTGAGAGCTCGGTCTGCTGGGTGACTGTTATAGATCCCAGACTGCTCCCATTGCACTAACTGGAGTGCATCCTAGATTGTGAGTTGAATACAATACAATCTGATAGTTCACCTGTTTGGATCAAACAATATTAGGCCATGTGGCGCATCTGTCTTCTTCTCTGTTTATAGGTTACCCTTTCGGATCTAGGCCGGGTCTGCTACAGATTGCTGCCTCAACAACATCTTATTTTTACATACCTAATATAAATTGTTGGAATATAATGTTATATTGCTACTTTGTTGAATTGTTATATATTGTTGTAAATTAATAATTTGCTGAATTACTTCTGTGAATAGATATTTGTATATCACTATTATCCAGTCAATCATAATCTGTGCATTTTATTTACTATCTTTTATAATACACAACATATTGTGCATAAATTCTCTTAGGGCGCCCCCTATCCTATAGTCGTCCCTTAAAGGAACCGTCATTCTTCAGTTGGACGTCGCCGGATGAAGATGGGTCCGCGGTGGATGTCTTCAGGATGGAGCCGGTCCTCATCGGATGAAGATAGAAGATGCCGCTTGGAAGATGATGGTTGCCGGTCCGGATCTACTCTTCTTCCCGGATAGGATGAAGACTTTGGAGCCTCTTCTGGACCTCTTCCGCCGCTGGAAGATGGATCGCCAGCCCCCGCTTGGGTTGGATGAAGATTTTGGAGCCAGGACGGATCGGTGAACCTGGTATGGTGAAGACAAGGTAGGATGATCTTCAGAGGCTTAGTGTTAGGTTTATTTAAGGGGGGTTTGGGTTAGATTAGGGGTATGTGGGTGGTGGGTTGTAATGTTGGGGGGGGGTATTGTATGTTTTTTTTTACAGGCAAAAGAGCTGAACTTCTTGGGGCATGCCCCGCAAAGGGCTCTGTTCAGGGCTGGTAAGGTAAAAGAGCTTTGAACTTTAGTAATTTAGAATAGGGTAGGGCATTTTTTTATTTTGGGGGGCTTTGTTATTTTATTAGGGGGCTTAGAGTAGGTGTAATTAGTTTAAAATTGTTGTAAGATTTTCCTTATGTTTGTAAATATTTTTTTATTTTTTGTAACTTAGTTCTTTTTTATTTTTTGTACTTTAGTTAGTTTCATTGTAGTTATTTGTAGATATTGTATTTAATTAATGTATTGATATTGTAGTGTTAGGTTTAATTGTAGGTAATTGTAGATATTTTATTTAATTAATTTAATGATAGTGTAGTGTTAGGTTTAATTGTAACTTAGGTTAGGATTTATTTTACAGGTAATTTTGTTATTATTTTAACTAGGTAACTATTAAATAGTTATTAACTATTTAATAGCTATTGTACCTGGTTAAAATAATTACAAAGTTAACTGTAAAATAAATATTAATCCTAAAATAGCTATAATATCATTATAATTTATAGTGTAGCTATATTAGGATTTATTTTACAGGTAAGTATTTAGCTTTAAATAGGAATAATTTATTTAATAAGAGATAATTAATTTCGTTAGATGTAAATTATATTTAACTTAGGGGGGTGTTAGTGTTAGGGTTAGACTTAGCTTTAGGGGTTAATACATTTATTAGAATAGCGGTGAGCTCCAGTCAACAGATTAGGGGTTAATAATTGAAGTTAGGTGTCGGCGATGTTAGGGAGGGCAGATTAGGGGTTAATACTATTTATTATAGGGTTAGTGAGGCGGATTAGGGGTTAATAACTTTATTATAGTAGCGCTCAGGTCCGCTCGGCAGATTAGGGGTTAATAAGTGTAGGCAGGTGGAGGCGACGTTGTGGGGGGCAGATTAGGGGTTAATAAATATAATATAGGGGTCGGCGATGTTAGGGCAGCAGATTAGGGGTACATAGGGATAATGTAAGTAGCGGCGGTTTACGGAGCGGCAGATTAGGGGTTAATAATAATATGCAGGGATCAGCGATAGCGGGGGCGGCAGATTAGGGGTTAATAAGTGTAAGGTTAGGGGTGTTTAGACTCGGGGTACATGTTAGAGTGTTAGGTGCAGACGTAGGAAGTGTTTCCGCATAGCAAACAATGGGGCTGCGTTAGGAGCTGAACGCGGCTTTTTTGCAGGTGTTAGGTTTTTTTTCAGCTCAAACAGCCCCATTGTTTCCTATGGGGGAATCGTGCACGAGCACGTTTTTGAGGCTGGCCGCGTCCGTAAGCAACTCTGGTATTGAGAGTTGAAGCTGCGTTAAATATGCTCTACGCTTCTTTTTTGGAGCCTAACGCAGCCTTTATGTGGACTCTCAATACCAGAGTTATTTTTATGGTGTGGCCAGAAAAAAGCCGGTGCTAGCTACGCGGGTCCTTACCGACAAAACTCTAAATCTAGCCGATGGTTAGCAAGAAAAGGTTTTTTTTTTCATGTGGCAGACATTGTAAAATAGGCAGTGAAGTAACCTTCACAGCAAATAACTCTGTACGTAACATAAACTACAGATTATATTGTTGTTCAAAATATGTAATTTACTTGATCACGTATAAAGTATGTGGTAAACACTGGTTCTACGAGTAGAAATCTAAAAGATAGAATACGTGAACACCTAATGTCAATAGATAGAGATTCTCCTAAAACACCAGTAGGTAAACATTTTCACCAACGTGAAGAAGAAAAAAAGAAGACTTTGATGTTCCAGGCAATAGATTATATCCCCCCTAACAAAAGAGTGGGAGACCGATACCGCAAGCTTTTGGATAGGGAAGTCCCATGGATCTTTAGACTAGAAACTAAAGAACCCAAAGGAATTAATCTGAGATTGGACCCAGATCTTTATCAGGGTCTCTGATTCACCCAAATAATAGCCATTGACAATTAAGATTAGTTCAATATCAGTTATACTTTATCCAAATGATTATATCATAATTCCTTTATTTTAAAATGCAGAGAAATACAATTCATATGTAGTCCTGAACAGGCATCTACCTGAAATTTTAAAACAAAATATGTCAAAATAGGCACGTTATAAATACTTAGATATGTACAATAGTAATGGATTGTTGTGTGCCTTATCTCTATGACGTATACACTACACTGCTTAGTGGCTGTTGTGTTTTTTATAGCTATGCTGTAAATATTATTCTATTAAAACTTTGGCTGTATAGATACATAATGAGTAAAAAAGTAACTAATACTTACTGATCTCAACATAAACTCTCTATTTATATGCCTGTCACTCTGTTATACATCGGATATATTTCACTTAATAGTATCCCCCCATGCAAATATACAAGTATTGATTTTTGGGAAGTTGTATCGCAGATAGACCGACATATCTACCGTAACTATGTTCTAATTTTTTGAATCACCATTTTTAGTATGTTCTTATTTTTAGTTTTTTGTGTAATCTGATAACTATGTTTTGAGTGTCATACAGGCAATATTTTGTCTTACTGCACTCCCGGTGTTGACGGATTTGGCGCTTTTGGATGAATCAATAAAAGTTCGGTGACAGCACATAGATATATGCTTACCAATTGAATTCATATTGAAGCCCCTGTGTACACGGCAAGTACGTCCGCTAGGAGTGCATGTATACAGAATATATGTCAGGTGTTTGGGGGCATGAATTTACAGCGGTATTTAAACCTGGACATCTACACTCCCAATCCATCTTTGAAAAAGCACCAGAGGGGCGTGAAACGCGTCAGATGATGTAATCTTACCTTTGTTTCATGTGAGTTTGTTTGCTTCTACTTTTAATGTATATATATTAAATTGCTAATTGTTTAAGGCTTGTGCATAATGTCTATCTCTAATTCATAAGGACTGAGTCTATTTACCTGCCCTATGTGGAGTACCTGCTTCTTTTTTTTTCCTACTACAGACATACACGCTTGAGGACTCTAACTGCAGCTTCGGCATACAGGGTGTTGTACCTCCATTATGCTGAAGGATAGCATGTTCATCGGTATATAAAGGTAACCTGTATCCCTCCCTCACCCCTTGTCTGTTTCTGTTTATGTTAGGGTGTTAGATTTAATCAAAACTTTCTTGGCATCAATGGGAAATGCGTTATAGTGATCGCCATTCCGCAATCGCAGGTGTTAGTTTTTAATTCTAAAACTTTTTCTCCATTGATGTCTGTGGGGGGGTACGTGCACAAGCATGTCAAGTCAGGACTTGGCTTTTGTGCGGTATGGAGCTTATCACACCATACTGCACAACACAAGAAGGTTTTTTTGTAACTTGTAATTGCAGCGCTATGGAAAGTATGGTACTGCTAAATTTTAAGCGTTATTGACGCACCGGGTTTAGCACACAACTTGTAATCTTGGTCTATGTGTTTATATTTGTGTGTGTGTATATATATATATGTATATAAATATGTATATATACACAACCATGTAAATACCTATGTATACACACACGGATACACATATTTAGACATGTACAGTATATGTATGTATCTTTATGTTAAAGCCCTTTGCCTGCTTTTTTTGTCTAACACCTGAGACCTCATATCTTTGTGAGATATATTTGTTGTGAATATGTTTTATTAGATTATGTTGTTATGAATGTAACTGTACTTTTTTATGTGTTTTGTGCTACTTTTTAATTTTGCAAAACAGTTAGCCAGAGCTCTAAAGTCACGGTAATCATTCTAGTGTAAATCGCGATTGCACTCAAGCGATCGCGTTTACTTTCAACTTGTAATACCAGCGGTAAGCCGATGAGCCCAAAACCCTACGAAAAACTCCTTATCGCTGGTGCACAAATGTTTGTGCTTCACTCGTAATCTGGCCCCATATCTTTAAACCTTTTTTTCTAAAGGTATAAAGTGAGGTCAACCAACATTTTTATGCTGTGTAAGAAAAAAATAATTGTATGGAAATTAGAAAAACTAACATTTGCCTGTGATTTGGTAGAGATTAAACTGCAGCTAAGAAATGTGTCTTGATTTCCCAAGAGGCACATATTACCCATGGCTTGCAAAAAGAAAAAAAAAATGATCTGAATGTTGACGTAGTGAAAGTAGTAAAGTACACTTTAATATATCAATCTAGAAGCACCATGATATTTTCTTTTTTACATGGCTATAATCAACGTCTTTAAAAATGTTTGTTTTATGCTAATTTTCCCTAAACCATCTGAAGCAGCAACACAAACTTATGTGCAGCATGAAAAGTGCAGAAGGCAGTAATCATAAAATTGTAGCTCACAAGTGGGAACAGAGTTTACAGCTATGGAATAAAAAACTCATTTGAAAACTAAGATTTCAGAAAATGTTCAAACATTCTTTTTCAGAGTACAATAGATCACTGATAATTTTCTGCATATTTATATTACAGTGTGTTTGCGTTTTCCTATAAAGCACTAAATCAAGCTAAATGTGCTGCCTGTATATTAATCAAGAGTACAAATCTAAGCATTTGGCAATGCGCAGTAAAGAAGTCCAGGCCTGATATGTGTCAAATTGATGTCTCTAAACAAAACAAACTATTCTGAACCTTGTAAAATATTTAAACGGTTCTAGTTATTTGAAGGGGAAAAAAAAGTTTGTTGTGTTACATATCAGTTATAAGCTTTAAACTTGGGTTTTTAAAAGTAAAGTTTTAGTATAAATTTAGATAAAAGGGAATATTATTCTATTTTATTTTTTGCAAATTTCTGAACCTGATTTCAACTACTGTAAAAGCAAAATGCTTGGTATAAATGAGAATGACTACTCTCTCTAGTATTAAAATTATTCTAAATAAATTGGAAATGCACTGCTTATGCCCCTTTAATGTCTGATGATGGAAATTAAATGTATATCCTATGTTATCACTAAAAGCAATAACGATAAGTTGCAGGGGGGTTGCCCTGTATATTATATACACACAACATAGAGATTGCAAAGTTTCTGTAGTGACTCCTCCCACAAGGAATCACATATGCCATGCTTAGCTGGCGTATATCTTATTCCTTACACCTGCTTTCCCTCTATCCTTACTATATATGTGGCTGTATATTGAAGCAAGGATTTCCCCTAAGTTTACTATGCGTAGTGCTCTCTATCTCCCAAAACCAAAAGAATGTTGGCAAAAAAATATGGTAATCGCAGAAAATAGGCTTCAGTGACTGAAAGTTTAATTTGACATGACTGATACCATTAGCATAGCCCATAAGGAGAAGAGTTTACAATTGCAAGGTCACAAAAGCTAAATACATAAAAAAGGAAATGTGCATGGCTGCACTACAATTTAAAATATAAGGATTTTTGCAATATACTTCAATTAGCACAAATGCTTCTAGTAAAATGTATTACTGTTTTTCAGCAGTATAAGCACATATCCTGTGAGGGGCTGTGCACCAGTATTTAAACACCTCACTTTCTCATAGAGTCATCAGTAGCTTGTATGACACAAATGAAGTCTTCAGAAGTAATACACACCCCTCATAGCTCTCTGAGCAGGCATGGTGTTTGAATACTGGTGCACAACCCTCACAGGATATGTGAGTATGCAGCTGAAAAACAGTAATAACTTTAACTAGAATTATTTTTGCTAATTAAAGTATATTGCAAAAATACTAATATTTCAAATTTAAATGAACCCATGCAAATTTTAATTTTGACCTTTTCTATCAATTTAAATTCTCATTCCTGCAACTAAAATCCATGTGACAAGCTACCCCAAACCTTATGCCTCAGCAACTTCAACCTGGAGACAGTATCCCATTTGAAGCAGGGCTCTCCTCCTCCTGTATTTACTTGTTGTATCTTACCACAAAGTTTTGTCATTGTATACCACTACCCAGTGCTACAAAGTTTTGTGGAGTTATACAAATAAATGCTAATAATAATAATGCATATATATTGCATTCTCTCCCTCTCCATCACCCTCATCATCTCCAGTTGTAGAGCAGCTGTTTACTAGTACATTACCCAGTAACCAGCTTGCCACCTTAACTACTACTGTTGTCACTGCTAGTATTAATAGCACTAGCAGTTCCGCTACTACCACCACACCATTAGCAGTTCCACCAAAAGCAGGAGGAGAGGTAAATGTGTTCCTGTGAAGGCAGAGATAGATAGTGGTGTCACATCTAAAACTGCCAAGAAGACAACTACAGAGGTAGATGTGTGGGAACGCTTACACAGCATTGTGTGGCAAAGAAGTTAGCTGTGGGATATTGTTGGGTCATCTCACCAGCTCTGGTATTAAAAAATGCAGCACTTGGCTATTTTGTTGAGGGAAAAAAGTGGGGCCAGCAGCATCAGCACAACAATATCTATAAAGCGGCTAACAATGCAACCTACTAGGAGTAGAATATCAGCAGTAGTCAAGACAGGTTATGTGGTGATGATGGCAGTCAGCAAAGGAAAGAACCACCTTACACATCACTGCCTAAACGTTTTGGGGGGTTTCACCATAGGGGGATGTCCAAGCAGCAGTCACGGAAAATACCATGACTGATAGGTCAGTTTTTAGCTATAGTTGTGCATTTTCCTTCACACAAAACTTTTGTTAGGAATATAGTCCCCTCACTCTTTCATTTCTGCTTTGCAATACTAAAGGAGAATTTGTCATAGGCTGCTGAACAGTCGGTGCATTTTACTGCCAATTTATGGAGTACTTTTAGTGGCTATTATGCCACCTTGGCAAGTATCACTGCTTGCTTTTGTTACAAATGCACCAGAAAAAAAGTGGATAAGATAGTTAAATCAGATATACAATATCTTATCTATTTTTTGCTTTCAATACTATTTTTACCCACTGTGACTTACAGGGAAGGTGCCGCAAAATCAAAAGCACTTCTGGACAGCTTTTTAGAGCTCAGCAGCTATCATCCACAGAAAATAGCTCTTATTTGCTGCTAAGTGAAGCTTATTTCCACAGCAAAAGCAATATTAATTTAAGTTATGGTGGAGATAAAAGCATAAGATTAATAGCCTCTATTTATTAAAAGTAGGAGCCATAGAATTATTGTATAGACAATAAGTACATCTAAGCAAGCTTTCCCTAGAAATACTATGCATACATTGTTACCAAAGCACAAAATAATTCTAGGTAAGATATGCAAATTAGATATATAATATCTCATGCGTTTTGCTTCCAGTATTGTATTAGCAAATCTTACCCAAAGTTCTCTGGTGAATTGGTATACAGTAGTGGTTTTTTTTAACACATTTTGTATAGTGTGATCACAATATTAGCTGCAGCTATAGAGTCAGCCATATAGAACTGGTACTCAAGCAGAAAGTCACAAAGAAACAAGGGCAAATGCTCTGGTCATGTCACAACATAAAAATTTAAAACAAGACAGACATCTTCATTTGGATAAATGTAAAAAAATACAAATGTTGCTGCATTCTTTGCATTTGTTTTAAAGTGAATTAACTAATAATAATAAAGCAAAAAAAAAAAGTTTCTTTCTTCACATGGTAAAACATCTTTTCTATATTTGGGAAAGGCTTTTCTGCAGGTGGAAAAGGTTCAAAAGTTCAGATTTACATTATTAAGACAGGAAATGTTTCAGAAGTTCAAATTTACACTATTAACAGTTGATTCGTCGAAGCTTCACTTTTCTACTTGGCTAGCCTATTTTTGTGCCAGTGCTGGCTTGTAGCACTAGCTACTAATTTATTAAAGTTTAAGCTGCTGTTCAGCTGCTCCTACGCTCCCCTGAAGAAATTCCATATAGGAAGGGGTTAACAAATATTCGTTAATGAGAAAATAATGTTGTCAGAATTTATTCAAACTGGAGGACTCCAAGAACTAATCCTAGAGAAAATAAAATATGTTTTTTTCTCATGACAAATTATTTACTTGAAACAATGCATGTCTATTTAAAACCAGGGCCATGCATGATGAATGGAATTTCAGCTTCCTTAAATAGAGACTAGGGCAGATTATAAACAGCATTTTTAGATTCAAGGCTGTAAAGCCATGTTTCTCCAGGGAAAAGTCTCAACAAGAATATTTCCCAAAGGGACCTTATCACCTATAACATATATTATTGTGTACCCAGGGTTACCAACTTACCACTCACCCAGTATTTTGCCAACATTGCTGGTATTTTTAAGGTTCAGGTCTAAGTTGAAAATTAAGAATAAATATAAAAATAACGATGCAATCACAGAGAAACTGTTTCTATGTTTGTTAGAATCTAATTGTAAACTAGTGAGTAGTTAATATCAGTACAAGCAGCTTTAGTTCCTAAGTTATGCTGTATAATAATGTTTGTCAATGAGCATGGCCAGTGTTTTTTTCCCCATAAACAGTGACAACTGTATGTGTAGCTTCCCCAAAGGGTAACGTGACCCAAAATATTCCCCAAGGGACCCTATCACCCATAATATCTTCCACTAAAAAGCTTTCTTTTATTTTATTAATATTTTTGAAAATGTATTAAGATATAAATGTAAGAGATATAGGGGGGTAGTTATCAATGCGTCTACTTTACCTGCCTTCGCCGGTTCAATACGCCCGCCTAAGCTCGCCTACCATCGCCACCGCGGACCTCCAAAATTTTGCCTAAGTTATCAAAAAAGCTGTCAAAAAGCCGCGCACCAAGTACGGGGCGATGAGCAGCGGACTGTGAGAGTTATCACTCATCCGATCACGCTGCTCTTCGGCTTTTTGACAGCTTTTTTGCTAGCCTGTCACTAAGCACCCACACTAAACTACACTGTTCTACCCCCTATACTGGCACCTCCGGAGCCCCTCGCAACTAAATAAAGTTATTAACCCCTAAACCGCCGCTCCCGGACACCGCCGCCACCTACATTATACCTAGTAACCCCTCTCCTGCCCCCCCTATACCGCCGCCCTCTATAATAAAGTTATTAACCCCTATCCTGCCGATCCCGGACCTCGCCGCAACTAAATAAATAGTTTATCCCCTAAACCGCCGCTCCCGGATCCCGCCGCAACCTATATTAAAATTATTAACCCCTAATCTGCCCCCCCTACACCTATAATACATTTATTAACCCCTATCCTGCCCCCCCTACACCGCCACCACTGTAATAAAATTATTAACCCCTAAACCTAAGTCTAACCCTAACACCCCCCAACTTAAATATTAATTAAATAAATCTAAATAATATTTCTATTATTAACTAAATTAATCCTATTTAAAACTAAATACTTACCTTTAAAATAAACCCTAATATAGCTACAATATAAATAATAATTATATTGTAGCTATCTTAGGATTTATATTTATTTTACAAGCAAATTTCAATTTATTTTAACTAGGTACAATAGCTATTAAATAGTTATTAACTATTTAATAGCTACCTAGCTAAAATAAAGAGATATTTACCTGTAAAATAAATCCTAACCTAAGTTACAATTACACCTAACACTACACTATACTTTAATAAATTATTTCTATTTAAAACTAAATACTTACCTATAAAATAAACCCTAAGATAGCTACAATGTAATTCATTTTAGGATTTATATTTATTTTACAGGTAACTTTGTATTTATTTTAGCTAGTTAGAATAGTTATTAAATAGTTATTAACTATTTAATAACTACCTAGCTAAAAGAAATACAAAATTACCTGTAAAATAAATCCTAACCTAAGTTACAATTAAACCTAACACTACAATATCATTAAATTAATTAAATAAGTTAACTACAAATAACTACAATTAAATACAATTACATAAAATAACTAAAGCACAAAAAATAAAAAAAGCTAAGTTACAAAAAATAAAAAAATAAGTTACAAACATTATAAAAATATTACAACAATTTTAAGATAATTACACCTAATCTAAGCCCCCTAATAAAATAACAAAGCACCCAAAATAAAAAAAATGCCCTACCCTATTCTAAATTACAAAAGTTCAAAGCTCTTTTACCTTACCAGCCCTTAAAAGGGCCTTTAGCGGGGCATGCCCTAAAGAACTCAGCCCTTTTGCCTGTAAAAGAAAAATACAACCCCCCAACATTAAAACCCACCACCCACATACCCCTACTCTAACCCAAACCCCCCTTAAATAAACCTAACACTACCCCCCTGAAGATCATCCTACCTTGAGTTGTCTTCAGCCAGCCGACAATCCGATGGAACCGAATAGGAGATCCGGAGCAGCAGAAGTGATCCTCCAAGGGGCGCTGAAGAAGTCTTCCATCCGATGAAGTCATCATCCAGGCGGCGCTGAAGAAGTCTTCCATCCGGGCGATGTCATCTTCCAAGCGGCACTGAAGAAGTCTTCCATCCGGGCGATGTCATCTTCCAAGCGGGTTCTTCAATCTTCTTTCTTCAGGATCCATCTTCATCCCGCCGACGAGGAACATCCTTCTTCCCCGACGGACTAACGACGAATGAAGGCTCCTTTAAGGGACGTCATCCAAGATGGCGTCCCTTCAATTCCGATTGGCTAATAGGATTATATCAGCCAATCGGAATTAAGGTAGGAAAAATCTGATTGACTGATTGAATCAGCCAATCAGATTAAGCTCGCATTCTATTGGCTGATCGGAACAGCCAATAGAATGCGAGCTCAATCTGATTGGCTGATTGGATCAGCCAATCGGATTGGACTTCAATCTGATTGGCTGATTCAATCAGCCAATCAGATTTTTCCTACCTTAATTCCGCTTGGCTGATAGAATCCTATCAACCAATCAGAATTGAAGGGACACCATCTTGGATGACGTCCCTTAAAGGAGCCTTCATTCATCGTTAGTCCATCGGGGAAGAAGGATGTTCCGCGTCGGCGGGATGAAGATGGATCCTGAAGAAAGAAGATTGAAGACCCCGCTTGGAAGATGACATCGCCCGGATGGAAGACTTTTTCAGCGCCGCTTGGAAGATGACATCGCCCGGATGGAAGACTTCTTCAGCGCCCCTTGGAGGATCACTTCTGCCGCTCTGGATCTCCTCTTCGGTTCCATCGGTGGGTTGGCTGGCTGAAGACAACTCAAGGTAGGATGATCTTCAGGGGGGTAGTGTTAGCTATATTTAAGGGGGGTTTGGGTTAGATTAGGGGTATGAGGGTGGTGGGTTTTAATGTTGGGGGGGGGGTTGTATTTTTCTTTTACAGGCAAAAGAGCTGAATTCTTTGGGGCATGCCCCACAAAAGGCCCTTTTAAGGGCTGGTAAGGTAAAAGAGCTTTGAACTTTTGTAATTTAGAATAGGGTAGGGCATTTTTTTATTTTGGGGGGCTTTGTTATTTTATTAGGGGGCTTAGATTAGGTGTAATTAGCTTAAAATTGTTGTAATATTTTTTAAATGTTTGTAACTTATTTTTTTATTTTTTGTAACAGCTTTTTTTATTTTTTGTACTTTAGTTAGTTTATGTAATTGTATTTAATTGTATTATTATTTGTAGTTAATTTATTTAATTAATTTAATGATAGTGTAGTGTTAGGTTTAATTGTAACTTAGTTTAGGATTTATTTTACAGGTAATTTTGTATTTCTTTAAGCTAGGTAGTTATTAAATAGTTAATAACTATTTAATAACTATTCTAACTAGCTAAAATAAATACAAAGTTACCTGTAAAATAAATATAAATCCTAAAATAGCTGCAATGTAATTATTAATTACATTGTAGCCATCTTAGGGTTTATTTTATAGGTAAGTATTTATTTTTAAATATAAATAATTTATTAAAGTATAATGTAGTGTTAGGTGTAATTTTAACTTAGGTTAGGATTTATTTTACAGGTAAATTTCTCTTTATTTTAGCTAGGTAAGCTTTAAATAGTTAATAACTATTTAATAGCTATTGTACCTAGTTAAAATAAATTGAAATTTGCTTGTAAAATAAATATAAATCCTAAGATAGATACAATATAATTATTATTTATATTGTAGCTATATTAGGGTTTATTTTAAAGGTAAGTATTTAGTTTAAAATAGGATTAATTTAGTTAATAATAGAAATATTATTTAGATTTATTTAATAAATATTTAAGTTGGGGGGTGTTAGGGTTAGGGTTAGACTTAGATTTAGGGGTTAATAATTTTATTACAGTGGTGGTGGTGTAAGGGGGCAGGATAGGGGTTAATAAATGTATTATAGGTATAGGGGGGCAGATTAGGGGTTAATACATTTATTATAGGTGGCGGCGGTGTAGGGGGGGAAGATTAGGGGTTAATAAGTTTAATATAAGTTGCGGCGGGGTCCGGGAGCGGCGGTTTAGGGGTTAAACTATTTATTTAGTTGCGGCGAGGTCCGGGATCGGCAGGATAGGGGTTAATAACTTTATTATAGAGGGCGGCGGTATGGGGGGCAGGATAGGGGTTAATAGGTATCATGTAGGTGGCGGTGGGGTCTGGGAGCGGCGGTTTATGGGGTCAATACATATATTATAGTTGCAGCGGGGTCAGGGAGTGGTGGTTTAGGGGTTAATACATATATTATAGTTGCGGCGGGGTCAGGGAGCGGCGGTTTAGGGGTTAACATGTTTATTATAGTGGCGGTGGGCTCCGGGAGCGGCGGTTTAGGGGGTAATACATTTATTTAGTTGCGGCAGTGTAGGGGGGGCAGATTAGGGGTGTTTAGACTTGGGGTACATGTTAGGGTGTTAGGTGCAGACATCTCCCATAGGAATCAATGGGATGTCTGGCAGCAGCGAACATGAACTTTCGCTATGGTCAGACTCCCATTGATTCCTATGGGATCCGCCACCTCCAGGGCGGCGGATTGAAAACCAGGTACGCTGGGCCAGAAAAGTGCTGAGCGTACCTGCTAGTTTTTTGATAACTAGCAAAAGTAGTCAGATTGTGCCGCACTTGTGTGCGGAACATCTGGAGTGACGTAAGAATCGATCTGTGTTGGACTGAGTCCGGCGGATCGAAGTTTACGTCACAAAATTCTACTTTTGCCGGTCTCTAGCCTTTGATAACTAAGGCGAATCAGCCTTGCCACAAATACGCTACGGAATTCCAGTGTATTTGAGGTTGAAGGCTTGATAACTACCCCCCATAATATAATTTGACTTAAAACATGATTTTTTTTAAATGCAACACACAAAATAAAAAAATACTGTATATGCTAGAAGTTGTTTTAAAACATTCATACACCTAAAATTTTGCTCATTAGCGCACTACAATACCAGCGCTGCTTACGTTAGCGGTGAGCTGGTGTAACATGCTCGTGCATGATTTCCCCATAGGAATTAACGGGGAGAGCCGGCTGAAAACATCTGCAAAAAGCAGCGTAAAACTCCTTAACGCAGTCCCATTGATTCCTATGGGGAAATACATTTTATGTCTACACCTAACACCCTAACATGAACCCCGAGTCTAAACACCCCTAATCTTACACGTCGCCGCCACTATATTAAAGTTATTAACCCCTAAACCTAAGTCTAACCCTAAACCTAACACCCCCTAACTTAAATATAATTAAAAGAAATCGAAATAAAAATGACTATCATTAACTGAATTATTCCTATTTAAAACTAAATACTTACCTATAAAATAAACCCTAAGCTAGCTACACTATAACTAATAGTTACATTGCAGCTATTTTAGGATTTATTTTTATTTTACAGGCAAGTTTGTATTTATTTTAACTAGGTACAATAGTTATTAAATAGTTATTAACTATTTAATAACTACCTAGCTAAAATAAATACAAAAGTACCTGAAAAATAAAACCTAACCTGTTACAATTACACCTAACACTACACTATAATTACATTATTTCCATAAATTAAATACAATTAAATTAAATTATCGAAAGTACAAAAACCCCCTACTAAATTACAGAAAATAATAAACAAATTACAAGATTTTTAAACTAATTACACCTAATCTAATCTCCCTAGCAAAATAAAAAAGCCCCCCCCCAAATAAAAAAGCCCTACCCTACACTAAATTACAAATAGCCCTTAAAAGGACCTTTTGCGGGGTATTGCCCCAAAAGTAATCAGCTATTTTACCTGTAAAAAAAAAATTACAAATCACCCCCTAACATTAAAACCCACCACCCACACAACCAACCCTACTCTAAAACCCACCCATACCCCCTTAAAAAACCTAACACTAACCCCTTGAAGATCACCTTACCGGGAAAAGTCTTCATCCAACCGGGCCAAAGTTCTCAACAAAGCCGGGCAAAGTGGTCCTCCAGACGGGCAGAAGTCTTCATCCAGACGGCATCTTCTATCTTCATCCAGTGCAGAGCGGGTCGATCTTCAAAACATCCGACACGGAGCATCCTCTTCATCCGACAGCTCTTCTGGAATGATGGTTCCTTTAAGTGACATCATCCAAGATGGCGTCCCTTCAATTCCGTTTGACTGATAGAATTCAGCCAATAGAATTGAGCTGGCATTTTATTGGATGTTACAATCAGCCAATAGAATGCAAGCTCAATCCTATTGGCTGATTTCATCAGCCAATAGGATTTATTCTACCTTAATTCCGATTGGCTGATAGAATTCTATCAGCCAATCAGAATTGAAGGGACACCATCTTGGATGACGTCATTTAAAGGGACCTTCATTCCAGAAGAGCCGTCGGATGAAGAGGATGCTCCATGTCAGATGTCTTGAAGATGGAGCCACTCCGCGTCGGATGGATGAAGATAGAAGATGCCGTCTGGACGAAGACTTCTGCCCATCTGGAGGACCACTTCGCCCAGCTTGGATGAAGACTTCTCCCGGCTTCGTTGAGGACTTTGGCCCGGTTGGATGAAGACTTCTCCCGGTAAGGTGATCTTCAAGGGGTTAGTGTTAGGTTTTTTTAAGGGGGTATTGGGTGGGTTTTAGAGTAGAGTTAGTTGTGTGGGTGGTGGGTTTTAATGTTGGGGGGGATTTGTAATTTTTTTTACAGGTAAAAGAGCTGATTACTTTGGGGCAATGCCCCACAAAATGCCCTTTTAAGGGCTATTTGTAATTTAGTGTAGGGTAGGGCTTTTTATTTTAGTGGGGCTTTTTTATTTTGTTAGGGGGATTAGATTAGGTGTAATTAGTTTAAAAATCTTGTAATTTGTTTATTATTTTCTGTAATTTAGTGTTTGTTTTTTTTGTACTTTAGCTAATTTTATTAAATTGTATTTAATTTAGGTAAGTCATTTAATTATAGTTTAGTGTTAGGTGTTATTGTAACTTAGGTTAGGTTTTATTTTACAGGTACTTTTGTATTTATTTTAGCTAGGTAGTTATTAAATAGTTAATAACTATTCTACCTAGTTAAAATAAATACAAACTTGCCTGTAAAATAAAAATAAACCCTAAGATAGCTACAATGTAACTATTAGTTATATTGTAGCTATCTTAGGGTTTATTTTATAGGTAAGTCTTTAGTTTTAAATAGGAATAATTTAGTTAATTATAGTAATTTTTATTTAGATTTAAAATATATTTAAGTTAGGGGGGGTTAGGGTTAGGGTTAGATTTAGATTTAGGGGTTAATAACTATAGTATAGTGGTGGCAACGTTGGGGGCGGCAGATTAGGGATTAATAAATGTAGGTAGGTGTTGGCGATGTTAGGGACGGCAGTTTAGGGGTTAATAATATTTAACTAATGTTTGTGAGGTGGGAGTGCGGCGGTTTAGGGGTTAATATATTTATTATAGTGGCGGCGATGTCTGGTTCGTCAGATTAGGGGTTACATTTTTTTTTAAGTGTTTGCGATGCGGGAGGGCCTCGGTTTAGGGGTTAATAGGTATTTTATGTGTGTTAGTGTACTTTTTAGCACTTTAGTTAAGAGTTTTATGTTACGGCATTGTAGTGTAAAACTCTTAACTACTGACTTTAAAATGCGGTACCAGTCTTGACAGGAGAGGGTCTACCGCTCACTTTTTGGCAGACTCATAATACAGGCGCTATGCAAGTCCCATTGAAAAAAGAGGATACTCAATTTACGTAAGTGTATTTGCGGTATTTCCAAGTCTGGCCAAAAAAGTGAGCGGTGAGCCTGTACCTTCAAGACTCGTAATACCAGCGGGCGTTAAAAAGCAGTGTTTGGACCTCTTAATGCTGCTTTTTTAACCTAACGCACAACTCGTAATCTAGCCGATCGTTCCTTCTTATTTAAAACTTTTATATTAGTTTTATTTTTTAATGACATTGAAGATTCAGTTTATGTTTTGTTGTTTGCCAAAAAAAAAACCCACAAGATAAAACGTACCTGACAGAACAAGAACATTTTAATAAATCAAAAATTTCTTTTTTATTAATAGCTTAATTTCTTTTCTGGCATTGATTATGATGAAACATATTGGAAAATATTTTTACTAAATGCATGGCGCAGAGATCTGGATCCCCTCTTTTTTATAATGCTTTGGATACAAACCTAGAATGAAATATCTTAAGGTTGATGTCGTCCCTGAAGATAAAACAAGTTTATTATTTGTCATTTGATGATAAAAGAATTGTTGCCATTTCTGTTTTTTGCTACTGAAATGTTTCCGTAACAAATGGTGCATACAGCTGGAATATTATGCTGGGATGATTTGCCAATATTTTCATAGATTTAAGAGCAATTATATATCAAGTTGCAGTTAATAAGTGTATGTGTAATATGTGCATTGCTTCCAGAACTTCTGAGTAAGAACATTACTTAAAGGGACAGTCTACTCTAGAAATTATGTTGATTAAAAAGATAGGTAATACCTTTATTACTCATTAGACAGTTTTGCACAACTAACATAGTTTTATTAATATATATTTTACCTCTGTGATTAGTTTGTATCTAAGCCTCTGAAGACTGACCCCTTATTTATGTTCTTTAGACAAACTTGCATTTTAGTCAATCAGTGCTGATTCCTAGGTAAATCCACAGGAGTGAGCACAATTTTATCTATATGGCACACATTAACTAGCGCTATCTATCTGTAAAAAAAAAACTGTCCAAATGCACTGAGATAAAAGGGGCCTTCAAGGGCATATAAATTAACATATGAGCCTGCCTAGGTTTAGCATTAAACAAAGAATACAACGAGAACCAAATAAATTTGATGATAAAAGTAAATTGGAAAGTTGTTTCAACTTGCATGCCCTATCTGAATCCTGAAAGTTTCATTTTGATTAGACGGTCCCTTAAAAAAATGTTGGAACTAATATTATTTCCTCTTCAGTTGTTTACAGCTCAAAGCAATGTTTTGGTACTGCTGATTAGTATTTAGAAAGCACTAGAATGTGCTGGTGGCTTCTAAGCAACTTAGTCATGAATGTTGTATGCCCAATTCGTAAAAGTGTCAATAACCGTAAATTATTACTCCATTATTACATGTTCTTTGCCCTAACCAATATTGTAGCCCAGATTCATTAACACTTGCTTCTGAACCTAAAATATTGCAGAAACCCTAGCTACAACATCAAAATTAAAAAATGATGAAAATCCAAAACATTTGTACCCTTTGCTCATCAAATTTATGAGTAGCTGCTTAATTGATTGTAATGGCTAATTAACTTCATCCATCTTGTAACTGTTCACCTTTCAGTGCACACAAAAAAATCCACATAGAACAAATCAATAAAAATAAGAAAAAACTAAATAATATTAGACCCAATTGTCTTTTTATTCAACGTTACCCCTAAATCTCAATCTAAAACCCACACTAAAATTGCTTCATTTAGTTCTTAACTGTGCTAAACAATTGATACCTAGAGGTTGATTTATCAACCCGTCAATGCATTTGTTTCCACGCGAGCCTTCAGGCTTGCCAGAAACAGGAGTTAAGAAGCAGCGGTCTTAAGACTGCTGCTCCTTAACTCGTCTGCCACCTCTGAGGCAGCGGATAACAATCAGCCTGATTGGACACGATCGGGTTGATTAACACCTTCTGCCAGCGGCCGATTGCCCCACGAATCTGCAGGGGGTGGCATTGCACAAGCATTTCACTAGAAATGCTTGTGCAATGATAAATGCCAACAGCGTTTGCTGTCTGCATTTATCGATGTGCGGCGGACATGATCCACTACAGTGGATCATGTCTGCCCGCACATTAGTAAATCGGCTCCCTAGGCTTTGGAAAATAGATATAATCCCCACCATACAAGACTGGAAATCACAAATAATGTTGAATCTTTCTTTAGAAAAATATTTTTACATGTCCATAAATAAACTAGATTTTTATTATAACATATTTTTATGCGAATCACAGCCACAAATTCATTTGTTAGGTTTACCTAAGCCTTATTCATTATTGACACCTGTTAGAGCTTGGCACATTTTGTTTTATATGAATACCATTGGTATGGTATCCTTTGCTTAAAACCTTTTATCCTTTATCAGCCTCATTTTGTCATATTTGTATTTCTTTTTTCCTAGCATTGTAATCTACTTATCTAACTCAATTTGCAATCATTGTACTATATAAAGGTTATTATGACATATGTATAACATGCTCATTAGTTTGTACTGTAATCTTTATTTGTTTTTAAAAATGAATAAAGAAAAAAATAAGAAAAACCCCATAGATAAAACAGTCCATAGTAATAATAATAATAATAATAATAATAATAATAATAATAATAATAATAAATATAATAAAAGCAATATGTAAAGAACATGTTTTTACCAGGATCAGGAGGAAATACTGATGTTTACAATATCTTCAATCAATAATTGTGTGACCCCCCTTACTAAAAAAAACTCTTAGTAGGGTACTGCTAAGTTTTTTTAGCTCATGGTATCAAAGCAAGAGATAAGTGTAAGAGAGTGATATGACCATATGTGGTAACTGAACTGTCTTATAAGCTTTATCAGAAACCTGTAATAAGAATCCTTAGTATAAGTTTGGTCACATAGACCAGAGAAAATACAAATCTTGCTCAGATAATTGAAATGGGGAAAGATACTAATAAATAAGAATTGAAAAAGAAGCAATATCTAAAAGTAGTTTAGTAAGAATTTAATGTGCAAACACTTAAAAGATAAAGTACAACCAAATAGGTAAAATATACAAGGTCTCAGGAACTCCGATATGCAAAATGTAAGAATAGAAGTGATATTAAAATATAGACCTCCTCACTTGCAACTCAAATAACTTAGCAAGGTAATACGGGATACATAGTTAAACTGTACAGTTTAAACCAACTCATCGATCCATGTGATTATGGACCTTACTTTGTGCACAGAGGCGCAGTCATGCTGGAACAGGAAGGGTCCTTCCCCAAAAAGTTGCCACACATTTGAAAGAACCCATTTGTCTACAATTTTGTATCCTGTAGCATTAAGATGACCCTTCCTTGACCATAACACCTAGCCCAAACTCTAAAAAACAACCCTAGACCATTTCTCCTCCTCCATCATACTTCACAGTAACCACAATGCATTCTGGTAGGCAGCTTTATCCCGGCATTCATTACACCCAGAATCTTCCATCAGACTGCTGGACAGTAAAGCATGCATAATTTCTTCAGAGAACATGTTTCCACTGCTCTAGTGACAGCATGCTTTACACCACTCCAGTTAACGCTTGGTATAGTGGTAGAGGTGAGGCTTGTATACAGCTGCTTGGCCATGGAAACCCATTTTATAAAGTTCCCAACACACAGTTCTTGACAGATGTTGCTTCCAGAGGCAGTTTGGAACTCCATAGTGAATGATGAACAGATGATAGGCAATTGATACTTGATATGAACTTCAGCACTATGAGGACCTGCTTTTTTAGTTGGTGTGGTCTACCACTTTATGCTTGGATTGTCGTTGCTCCTAGACATGTCAACTTAACCATAATAGCACTTACAGTTGACTGGTGCAAAAGCATAAGCATAGTAATGGTGATAAAACATAAACATCTATAACTAAAATAAATTTGCAAGGTAAAAATGTCCAGATGAAATTAGCATAGACAAATTCAGCATAAAATCAAGTAATACCTGTATAATAATTAACAAACTAAGCTTGAGCCATATAAAAAAATACTTAAATCTCAGAATCATGAACAAAGTCATTAAACAAAGTAATATCACAATATCACATAGGAAATGCAAGTAAGGGGGTACTTAATTCCTAGGTAGGTCACAAAGCAAATTAAAGACAGATAAACATAATGCTAGATAGGTAATCAGATCAGTGAAACAGAATACCAAATATTCAGGTAAGGAAATTAACATCAACAAATAAAAAAAACCAAATACAGTATATGGCCAAATGTATATGGACACCTTGCCATCAAATCTATATGAGCTTGTTGAATATCCTATTCCAAAACCATGTGCATAAATAAGTTTGTCCCATTTTCGGCTTTAACAGATGTCAATCTTTTGGGAAGGCTTTCCACAACATTTTTGGGTGTATCTGGGTGAAATTATGCCCCTTTAGCTAAAAGAGCATTTGGGAGGTTCTGCATTGAAGTTGGATGGCAAGGTCTGGCCTGCAATCAGCATTCAAATAAAAAAAAAGTGTTTAATTGGGCTGAGGTGAGTGCTCTGTCCAGGCCACTTGAGTGCCTCCACACCAAATCCATGTGTTCGTGGACCTTGCTTTGTCCACAGAGGCAGAGTCATGATAAACTAGGAAAGGGCCTTCCTCAAACTTTTACCACAAATTTGAAAGTACCAATTTATCTAAAATGTCTTTGTATCCTGTAACATTAGCCCAACCCTGAAAAACAGCCCAGACCATTATCTCTCGCCTACCAATTTTAAAGTAAGGAATGGGTAGCAATGGGTCTTGCTGAAACACCTGAACTTAATAATTAGATGGAGTGTCAAAATACTTTAAGCCATATAAAGAACATAACAAATAAGCCAGGGTTCAATCATAAAAGCAGATTCTTAAAAACTCATAAATATTACAAGTCACAGAGACAAATCCTGAACAATCACAATGGTCACAAGTAAGGAGTCAAATATCAAACGTAACTGGCAAAGCAGTACAGTGACTCACTCACAGAGCCTAGTACACAACCAGCCACATATTGCACACCGAGGATATCTAAAGACTACTGTGATTAAGGCTCAAAAGATTTCTTAGCCCTCTTTAAAGGCACAGCGCAACTTATTGCGTCAGATCTCCTAAACCTACATAAGAGCTATGCATACCTTAATACAAAAGCCACAGCAAACACATTTCATAAAAAAAAACGTTATTGCACCGTAAACAATTAAGAAAATAAAAAATTGAGGCAAATTTAGTTAGATTTGCTATAGTGAACCACAACAGTGAATCAAGATATTTCACAATGGCAATAGAGATTTCAAGAATTCTACTTGATTGTTGTTACTAGTGTAGCTGAAAAATTCTGACCACACCCCCAGAATGCCCAGGGCCTGCCCCTCATTCATGTCTATGAGATTTCCAGGACATTCCATTCTATACAGAGAAACTGTGTTCACATAAAGTATACAGGTCATTACTTTAAAACTACAAACACTTACATTGCCTGTGTTTAACGCATGCTTCTAAATGTATTGTAATTGTTTTTATTCTTAGCATGAGGTTCTCGTTTGATGTGTCAGCCATCATGTACTGGGCACCTCATGCAGCTATGATATTTAATTACAGGTGCACTGGCCACTAACAAATCTGTGAGAGATATAAGTGAAGAAAGGTTCAATGAATAATCTCCCCTATTGGTGGGATTTACTTAAAGGGACATAAAACAAATTGATATAGAGACAACATATAATAATATGTACATTAATTACTTGACCTGCAAATTCATACTGCAGTGACTCGCCATTAACCTTTTCTTTAAAGTTTCTGAATTGTACAGCTCTAACTCCCCCCACACAATTCCTTTTATGGCTGTAGCTATATCCATTGTTGTTTAGGTAAAATGCACAAATGAATAGGGAGTACCTGCTGGAGCATGTCTAGAAGCTGTGAACTCAGTTTAAATACAAAGCCTGTGTCTAAACACTGATAAGAGGGGTGAAGCACAGTGTCCTGACAGAATGGCTGTTTTAAGTATTTTGGATTATTTTAAATTATTTTAAAATACTTCCCAACAATTTTTTTATGCAAACTATTTTTACTTAATTAGCCCGTTTAGGATATGCACAGATCTCAACATGTTTTATTTCACTTTAATTTGCTACAAGATTACCACCATATAAAGAAGGTGATGCACTGTAAACCTCAGTAGTGCATAATATTTAATTTTGTATTCATTTTTTTAATAACTAGGATATGAGCTCTTTTTAAAAACTGCAAGAATTTTGAAGAAATAAAAATTTGTGTAAGCGCCATTTGTAGCTCTCTTTACATAGGGAGAACACTGCTATTAACATGTATCAGCAATCAGACGCATCGGTTTTAAAGGGACATGAAACCCTCATTTTTATTTCATGATGTAGACAGATAATACAATTTTAAACAACTTTCCAATTTACTTCTATTATCTAATTTGCTTCATTCTTGATATCCTTTGTTGAAGAAGCAGCAATGCACTTTTTTTTAAAAATAAACCTCTCAAGAAGCCTTAGACTCTTAACTGCCTAGCCATTTCTGTCCTTGTGCTGAGTTGTTTTGGAGTTTTTAGATGCTGCATATATTTAACTTCTACTGTAGGCAAAAGTGTGAAACCCATGTATATTATATTTTTTTTCAGCAGGCCCAACAGATTCAAACTATACCATTATTTTATGTATATATCACAACACGTGAGAACTGTAGTTCAAAAATTGTATTTTCTTAAAATGTTCTTATTTAACAAACAAGTTTGTAAACAATAATATTGGTGTGTTTTTTTCTAAAAATCGGTATTCAAAAAATGATACAGCTATGAATATGGCTGTTGCACCGAAACATGTCAGCTTTAAAGGGACATGAAACCCACATTTTTTATTATTATTTATTTATAACTAAGCTTTCACAATTTGTTCATTTGGGTATCTATTTTTGACTGTATTGTGGGTTTTTTCTCTCTAAACTCTATTGTAAAAAGAAGAAGGGGTAATCCTCTTGTAAATAGATGACTTCGAGCATTGTTATATAACATTGATTATTCATACTAGGTAATTACTATTACCACAGTTATAACCTAGCTATTAAAACCTATATAGAGGCTATAAAGAAGGGAATTTGGGATTTAAATCAGGTCTAGGCCTTTTTGATGAGCTGTTATAAGTGCCTAGAGACCCTATTAGTAAAAACTGTGTATTTTTATATTGTTTTTACATTTTATACCTCAAGTTACACACAGTTTAAAAGATTAGGCAATCACTTTTTAAATTGTGAGCTTTGGGGGTTCCTAGGGGGCCTATTTATCAAATGTCTTGCGGACCTGATCCAACAGTGAGGATCAGGTCCGCAAGACATTGCTGAATGCGGAGAGCAATATGCTCTCCGTATTAAGCATTGCACCAGCAGCCACCCCCTGCAGACTCGCGGCCAATGGGTCGCTAGCAGGACGGTGTCAATCAACCCGATCGAGTACGAGTATTTCTGGTGATTCCTGTCTGCCTGCTCAGAGCAGGCGGACAGGGTTATGGAGCAGCGGTCTGAAGACTCGCCAGAAACAGGGGCCCACAAGCTCCATTCAGAGCTTGATAAATGGGCCCCTAGGGCTTAAGAGAGCTGAGATTGAGGGGTTAGAATTCTAACCCCCTTCCAGGTCCCTTAAGCTCCCTGTAGTTCTTCCTGGTTTCTGGGTTGGTGACATCTTCCTGCTCATGCTCCTGGTAATTCTAAAACCCTCTGCCACCTTGTATGGGTCTGTAACTGCAGGGGAATGCTGAGATCAGCTCTGAAACCCACAGGATGATGACACAGGGTTACAATCTGCACTTTTTGTGGATGATGATTACATGTTATCCACAGTTAAGAGGATACATTGTCTCTTATATGTTGTTTTCTTTGTTTTGCTGAGAAACAAGTGAGATCATGTTAGACTGGTTCTGTATCAAATCCATATTGATCTCTAGTTTTTGAAGACAGAAGAAAAATTATGGTTTCAAAATGGGTAACATTAATTCAGAGCTGAATACATTATTAAAAGTAGGATAAATTAAATTAAGCAATTGTAATTTTGTTTATTAAATGGTAAAAACTAGAATTATGAAGATGTTAAAAAGATGTTAGTGCTCCAAGATGTTAGTAGCAAATGCAGCTCTGGAGCCCTTGCGGTTCATTTGCCTTCATACAATAATGTTTGAAACATCAGTCATACAACTGCTGCTGCTTAACCTCTCTGCTTCTGGGTTGGAGGTTAGGGCTAATTCACAGGACCTGCTCTTACACAACAACAGGGGGTAGCATTGCACAAGGCAATCCTTGTGCATAGTACATGGGTCTGCTGTCCACTTATCATGAAGATGGGTGGGCAGGCTCCCAAGTGTGGAACTTTGTTTATCTGTTCCTTTGTTCATCTGGCTTTAAGTCTTTAAATGAATCAAGATTTGGTCAACAGCTTAGAAGCAAAATAGACAGATGACATTAGATCCATAGGTATTGATTAAATAGCACTTGTTTTGTAGCAATTTATTCTTTGTAAGGACAGGTTTATCCTTGAAAGGATATAGGCATGCAATGGATATATTGCTGAGAAAAAACTTGCTACATATAATCAGATAATTAGGGGGTAGGGATGACTGTTAAAAAATATGCATTTATGCCGTGAGCGCTGTCGTTTCATTCCCTATCACTTTATGCCATGCTTTAACTTTAAAGTTTCATTTTTGAGTGCACAAGTCTTCATGCTTAGGTACCAAGTAGACAAGCCATTTTTCCTCCTATACCACTGCACTTTAGAACTCGTAGACTGCCCATATAAACAACTAGCATGGTGGTTGTCACCCTGTGCAAAATCACAACAGCTCTGGAAGCAAATATACTGGTTGTAAAAATACACTATTCCCAGAATCCTAGATACACCCCGGAACATCTAGATGGGGGAACAAGCTTCTCAACTGCCTTCTTACAGAAGTAAATATGATGTTTGATCTGTGCAGCACTTGCTGCAAACTGTCATATTTACCTTCTTATTATTCCTATTGCTCTACATAGCCTACTCAATAACAAATGCAGTAGTCATTGCTAAGGAGTTGTCTTACATGGTATAACCTTTACATTATTTTATCTTACATATCAAACATTGTATATATCCAGTTCCTGTCCATTGAACCTGTCCAGCTCCTTTTAAAAATACCTTTATCTGTTAAAATAAAGGGTAAAAACAGCAAGGAAGCAAACAACATTATGTTCAGCTCCTAATCCTGTTTATTAGACAGTAGCTATTTACATGATCACTGTCTGAGGTATTCAAGGTATTCTAGCAGACCAGTTAAATAATTTGTGCAATCCAGGGAGAGAAGGGAAATTGATATTGAGGCACCATATGTAATAGTGGTGAAATTCACTTTATATGCTTCTGTACAAATTAAGGGTTTAGGGAAGCTCTGCAAACTTTTTGAAACATTTCTATGACCCTTGACATCACTTTTTCTGCTATTTGTCTGCCCACATTCAAGACGATTCCTTGAGTCCTCTTCAACCAATCCTACAACAAACACTTAAAAAGCAAAAGGTTAATTTACAAATGTCAATAGCTATTATAGATTTACCACCAAACAAGCTATCTGTAATATACAGAATTATTCACACATATGGGTTTAAGATGAAATGGATGACTTAAAAAAGGGAAACTATGAAATAAGCTTCAATATAGAATCAATGGAATAAATGGAAGAAGGTATTATATATATATATATATATATATATACACGTATTTATGTGTTTTATATGTGTATATGTGTATGTGTCTGTAAATACATATATACATATATAAATGCATAAATACATATGTACACAAATATAAACACACACATATATATATATATATATATATATATACACACATACATATACATATTTAAATATTTATATGTAAGTATCTCTTTGTAAAAGTCCTCAGATAGTGTTATTATGAGTGTAACTGTACTTTTAAATGTATTTTTGATATGTTTTGTGACTCTTTTTTTTTCTGAAAGAGTTAACCAGAGCTCTGAGGATGCATTAAACCAACGCGTTTAACTTCAATTGTGTTCAAGTGATCATATTTACTTTCGACTTGTAATAAGAGCTATACACTTGACATGCACAAACACCCTTGATAAACCCCCTTTTGCTTGTGCGTAACTGTTAGTGTGCAACTCTGGCCCTTAGTGTTTAATGTCCCTTTAAAGAATCAGGCCCTTAGGGATATAGAACTATATAGAAAGGTCTGCTTGTTCCAAGTCACCAAATAACATTTTATAGATGCTGCAGACCAGTTTCTTAAATGTCATGTATAAAAAAGTAGATTAGGTACATGTTTACTAGGAATGTAGAAATTGCAAGAAGATAGAAACTAAATTATATTTGAAGAACTCATAACTCAGATGTTTAAGAGTATATTGCTTATCCAAGTCTCATAATACATGATCAAGAACAGTTTTATTTTTAATATCATATAAAATAATAAATTTGATTAAATAGATTAAAATTATGCAAATTATAGTCTCAGATCATGCGCCAATTCTGATAGAAATGAGCCAAAACAAGGATTTCAAAAGCTGATTACAATTTCATTTTCCAATGAATTTATTTTGAAATCTTAAATGTTAAAAAAAATTAACGTTTATATGTATATGTCAAATATAATAAAATAACTGTCAATTAGCTTTTGGCATACATCCAAAGCTGTTACAAGAGGGAAAATGTAATCATAGATGATAAAGTTCAAAAGACAAATACAATACGAGCTAACTAATTCATATAATAAAAACTTAAGGAAACCCTCCAATGGAAAATTGCATGAGTGAGATATATTTTTTTTTGCAGGATAGAATGCAAAAAGATATATATATATAAAAAAAATAAAGGAAATAAAAAAAAATGTGGAGTGGTATTAAACACTCCCGCTAGTATGCTAACTTTGCTAGAAGTAAGTTTTTTGCGCACGTTGGGTAGAGCACATATTAGAAGTTGAAAGTAAAGTTTTCACTGGAGCACTAACAAACGCAAAAAGCCAAAGTTAGATCATTGCGAACGTATTCCTTTACAGAAGTCAATGGAGCAAATAAAAAGGGGGGAGAAAAAAACACCCTACTCGCATGCAAACCAGATTGCATATTCTCAAGTGCGCTAATACTTATTTTTAACATTCAAATGCTCTTCACTAGGGATGGGCGAATGTGCTTATATTCGAATTTGAATGTTAGAACAAATGTTTTTGTAAAAATTTTATTTACATAATCGAATGTTCATAAGAAAGAATATTCTTAAAAATTCTATTATCGAGTGTTATTTACAGTTTTCAAATTTGACATTCAAATTTGAATATTACATTTATAAAACACAGTTGTAGACTAGAAATAATATTTTGAATTTGAATGTTACATTTGAATTCGAACGTCACATTCAAATTCAAATATTACATTGATAAAACACAGTTGTAGACTAGAAATACTATTTTGAATTTGAATGTTACATTTGAATTCGATCGTCACATTCAAATTCAAATATTACATTTCTAAAACACAGTTGTAGACTAGAAATACTATTTTGAATTTGAATGTTACATTTGAATTCGATCGTCACATTCAAATTCAAATATTACATTTCTAAAACACAGTTGTAGACTAGAAATACTATTTTGAATTTGAATGTTACATTTGAATTCGAACGTCGCATTCAAATTCAAATATTACATTTATAAAACACAGTTGTAGACTAGAAATACTATGTGATATAAAATACAAAGCTAAACATTCTATTATTTGAACGAATATTTTCAAATGCTATTGAAAATTTGAAAACGAAAATTAAAAATTTTGAAAATAGAATGTTAGATTGTTATATAAACATTCGAAATTCAATTTGAACAAGCAAATGTATCAAAAAATTTTTAAATTTAATTTTTTTTAGAAACATTTCCCCATCCCTATTCTTCACACAAAATATGTTCTATTTATTCATAAATATATATTTCTACACATATCCGATGTGTTTTTTTTTGCTAAAATATATATCTATACCCTTAATAATTATTAAATTTGAGTGGTCGTATGTGGACATCACCTTTAATCCATGCTGTACATATACCTCATAATTGTGAGTTTTTTACATGTAAGTTTGATAATCACTTGTGTGTATTTGTCTTAATAAACAGTTTTACACTATGCACTGTTTCTCTGGTTTTGTATTGTCATATCTCGACTGAGAGTCTGACCCATATAGACCATTACACCCTGACTGCTGGAGATTTCTCTCTTCTGGAATCTTGACAGGACATCGTTTCTTCTATTCAAGTTCCATACTCTGGGAGGTGCCAAGCAATTTGACCGATACACCTTACACTTACCTCATATGGATTGGGGACATTTGAAGTAAGTGTACATCTGAGTGGGAACCGTGTTTGAACTGCCTTTTTTTAGGATTATGGACTTTATAAACCTACTGCAATCATGTTTTAATATTGAACATTTTATGTGCTTTTTTATGTTTTAATGTTTTAATTGTTGGTCATTCATTTATACATACATATTTTATAAGATATTGATAATTATCCTTCATTTGTGTGTACATATGTACACACAAATAAACGTATATACACACACACACACATGCATATACATATTTAGATTTGTATGTATTTCAATGTTAAAGTCCTTTACAATCCTTTTTTTCTATAACCTGAGACCTCATTTTTTTGAGCACTTATAACTTTTTAATGCAATACTTTTTAAAAATATTTTTTAGTAGATAGTGTTATTATGAGTGCAACTGTAGTTTGTAATGTATTTTTTATGTGTTCTGTGACACTTTTTTGTTTTGCGAAAGTTAACCAGAGCTCTGAGGATACGCTATCCCTATGCGCATTGACTTCAATTGCGCTCAAGCAATTGCGCTTACTTTCAACTTGTAATACGAGTCCTACATCTGATGCTTGCAAACAGCCGCGATAAACCCCTTTTTTCTTGCGCCTAACGGTTAGTGTGCCAACTGTAATCTGGCCCTAAATCAGAATCTCTATACATAAATAAATATTAGGAAAACAAATGGTTAAACTCTGAACAAGAAGTCTCTAGTATATAAAAAGTATATAAAGCCCCAAAAATGTTCTTTTGTAATTATCAATTTTTCTTCCTTCCCTTCATATCTTTATTTGAAAAAGCAAGAATGTAAGCTTAGAAGCCAGCCCAATTTTGGTTCAACACCTGGGTAGCACTTGCTGATTGGTGACTAAATGTAACCACCAATCAGAAAGTGCTTCCCGGGTCTGAACCAAAAATGGTCCGGCTTCTAAGCTTAGATTCAAATAAAGATACCAATAGAACAAAGAAAAATTGATAATAGGAGTAAATTAGAAAGTTGCTTAAAATTGCATGCTCTATCTAAATCATGAAAGTTTAATTTTGATTAGACTATCCCTTTAAGACTTTCCTATCCTGAAGTTGCAAGCTTACCTGAGTGAGACTGAACCTCGTGAATTCAGAAGCTTCATCTGAAATTTCACTTTTAAATTAGTCCTTATAACATTTGTGGCACCAGTATTTGGACTTTCAAGTACTAAAAATCAAGAGTACATAACGCATAGTCATATACATCATCCTTTCAAATATGTTTTTCTAATTGAATCCCAAGGTCCTTGACTGAAATCTGGAACAATTGAAGGGTTAAAAAAGTTCCACATTCATTCTCTCTGTTTAAAAAAAAAAAAAATGCTAGGTGGTCACATGCTCTCTGACAAAAGCAGACATTCATAAAACATAGGCCTAGATTACAAAAGGAGCACAAAAATATTAGCACTCAACCGCTGAAGTTAAATCAATAGCAGTCTTATTCTTGCACTCAAATTACAAGTTAAAAGTAAAATGGTTACATAGGTGGCTGAACACTGAATTGGACATCATCAGTTCTACATGTCTTTAAATGTACATAAATAAATATAACTGCTTAAGAAACTAATTAATTAATTAAAAATTAATTAATTAAAAATTAATATAAAACCAACATTCTCTAGTCAGGTCTAGACTGTTTAAAATATCTTGATTTCTTTAATACGTTGTATAACAGTTTAATGAACATTAACATGAAATTGAATTTGATTTTTCAGAGAAGGCTGGAGATTAATAAGGTTTTGAAACTGTGGCTTGGGTTAATATTGTGAATTAATGCAGCTAACGAGTTGTTCTTAATATGTGTTATATGTTAGTTTGTGTTTCAAATGCATCACATTAAACAATATGTTCTTGTAGTTGTTCATGATACAAGTTTGATTGTGAGCTGATTGTGGAATCTGAAAACCATACAGGATTGTTGGCTTATAGGGAAAAAATGATATAGGTTAAACAAAAATGCTTGAGTACTTTGACATAAAATGTGGCTAATATGGAAATTGCTTCACAAATGGGTCTTCTTGAGTAGAGCATAAGAAAAAATTAGGGGCGCGATCCGATATCGATCGCAGTTTGCGGCGCAAGCGAGGGAACCGGCGTCGCCCGCAGTTTCAGCTCGCAACTCGAGCCATCCCATATAGGTCGCCGTCAGATGCTAACGTGCCGTAAGTCTGACAAACCAGCGATGTCCAGAAATCTGCGTAAGTACAAATTTCTGGCGTCGCCAGTGACTTGCGCCACGTTAGAATCTGCCGGCACCTATAAAACCTGACTAAAGTCTAAAACACCCGCACTGTCTAACACGCCTCCCTAACATAGCCCGCACTGTCTAACACGCCTCCCTAACATAGCCCGCACTGTCTAACCCTCTATCCGCTATCCCCCCTCACTAGCCTAACAATAAAAATGCTATTAACCCCTAAACCGCCGCTCCTTTACCCCGCCGCAACCTAATAAAATTATTAACCCCTAAACCGCCGCTCCCGTACCCCGCCGCCAGCTATATTATATCTATAACCCCCTAAAGTGAGCCCCTAACACCGCCGCCATCTATATTAAAATGATTAACCCCTAATGTAAGCCCCTTACACCGCCGCCATCTCTATTAAAATGATTAACCCCTAATTTAATCTACCTACCCCGCCGCCAGCTATATTATCTATATTAACCCTAAGTATATTATAGTTAATATAGGTATTACATTATATATATTAACTATATTAACCCTAATTATATTAGGGTTAATATAGTTAATATAGTTACTATAGTATTTATATTAACTATATTAACTCTATCTAACCCTAACTAAATTTATATTAAATTAATCTAATTCATTTATAAACTAAAATGTTCCTATTTAAATCTAAATACTTACCTATAAAATAAACCCTAAGATAGCTACAATATAATTAATAATTACATTGTAGCTATGTTAGGGTTAATATTTATTTTACAGGTAAATTGTTAATTATTTTAACTAGGTATAATAGATATTAAATAGTTATTAACTATTTAATATCTACCTAGTTAAAATAATTACCCAATTACCTGTAAAATAAATCCTAACCTAAGTTACAAATACACCTACACTATCAATAAATTTAATAAACTACTAACATCTATCTAAAAATACAATTAAATTAACTAAACTAAATTACAAAAAAAAAAAAACACTAAATTACAAAAAATAAAAAAAGATTACAAGATATTTAAGCTAATTACACCTATTCTAAGCCCCCTAATAAAATAATAAACCCCCAAAATAAAAAAAATTCCCTGCCCTATTCTAAATTCAACAAATTTCAAAGCTCTTTACCTTACCAGCCCTTAAAAGGGCCTTTTGTGGGGCATGCCCCAAAGAATTCAGCTCTTTTGCATACAAGAAATACAATACCCCCCCCCATTACAACCCACCACCCACATACCCCTATTCTAAACCCACCCAAACCCCCCTTAAAAAAGCCTAACACTACCCCCCTGAAGATCTCCCTACCTTGTCTTCACCACACCGGGCCGAACTCCTGATCCGATCCGGGCGATGTCTTCCTCCAAGCGGCAAAGAAGAATTCTTCCTCCGGCGACGTCTTCCTCCAAGCGGCAGCAAAGTCTTCATTCTTCCGGCGGCATCTTCAATCTTCTTTCTTCGCTCCGCCGCCGCGGAGCATCCATCCCGGCCGACTGCTGAACTTGGAATGATGTACCTTTAAATGACGTCATCCAAGATGGCGTCCGCCGAATTCCGATTGGCTGATAGGATTCTATCAGCCAATCGGAATTAAGTTAAAAAAATCTGATTGGCTGATTGAATCAGCCAATCAGATTCAAGTTCAATCCGATTGGCTGATCCAATCAGCCAATCAGATTGAGCTCGCATTCTATTGGCTGATCGGAACAGCCAATAGAATGCGAGCTCAATCTGATTGGCTGATTGGATCAGCCAATCGGATTGAACTTGAATCTGATTGGCTGATTCAATCAGCCAATCAGATTTTTTTAACTTAATTCCGATTGGCTGATAGAATCCTATCAGCCAATCGGAATTCGGCGGACGCCATCTTGGATGACGTCATTTAAAGGTACATCATTCCAAGTTCAGCAGTCGGCCGGGATGGATGCTCCGCGGCGGCGGAGCGAAGAAAGAAGATTGAAGATGCCGCCGGAAGAATGAAGACTTTGCTGCCGCTTGGAGGAAGACGTCGCCGGAGGAAGAATTCTTCTTTGCCGCTTGGAGGAAGACATCGCCCGGATCGGATCAGGAGTTCGGCCCGGTGTGGTGAAGACAAGGTAGGGAGATCTTCAGGGGGGTAGTGTTAGGCTTTTTTAAGGGGGGTTTGGGTGGGTTTAGAATAGGGGTATGTGGGTGGTGGGTTGTAATGGGGGGGGGGTATTGTATTTCTTGTATGCAAAAGAGCTGAATTCTTTGGGGCATGCCCCACAAAAGGCCCTTTTAAGGGCTGGTAAGGTAAAGAGCTTTGAAATTTGTTGAATTTAGAATAGGGCAGGGAATTTTTTTTATTTTGGGGGTTTATTATTTTATTAGGGGGCTTAGAATAGGTGTAATTAGCTTAAATATCTTGTAATCTTTTTTTATTTTTTGTAATTTAGTGTTTGTTTTTTTTTGTAATTTAGTTTAGTTAATTTAATTGTATTTTTAGATAGATGTTAGTAGTTTATTAAATTTATTGATAGTGTAGGTGTATTTGTAACTTAGGTTAGGATTTATTTTACAGGTAATTGGGTAATTATTTTAACTAGGTAGATATTAAATAGTTAATAACTATTTAATATCTATTATACCTAGTTAAAATAATTAACAATTTACCTGTAAAATAAATATTAACCCTAACATAGCTACAATGTAATTATTAATTATATTGTAGCTATCTTAGGGTTTATTTTATAGGTAAGTATTTAGATTTAAATAGGAACATTTTAGTTTATAAATGAATTAGATTAATTTAATATAAATTTAGTTAGGGTTAGATAGAGTTAATATAGTTAATATAAATACTATAGTAACTATATTAACTATATTAACCCTAATATAATTAGGGTTAATATAGTTAATATATATAATGTAATACCTATATTAACTATAATATACTTAGGGTTAATATAGATAATATAGCTGGCGGCGGGGTAGGTAGATTAAATTAGGGGTTAATCATTTTAATAGAGATGGCGGCGGTGTAAGGGGCTTACATTAGGGGTTAATCATTTTTATATAGGTGGCGGCGGTGTAAGGGGTCAGATTAGGGGATAGATAAGGTAGATGGCGGCGGTTTTAGAGGCTCACAGTAGGGGGTTAGTTTATGTAGATGGCGGCGGGGTCCGGGAGCGGCGGTTTAGGGGGTAATAACTTTATTAGGGATTTCGGGGGGGGGGGGGATTGCGGTTGACAGGTAGATAGACATTGCGCATGCGTTAGGTGTTAGGTTTATTTTAGCAGATCGCGGTTGACAGGGAGATAGACATTGCGCATGCGTTAGGTGTTAGGTTTATTTTCTAGTTAGTTTAGGGAGTTACGGGGCTCCAATAGTCAGCGTAAGGCTTCTTACGGCTGCTTTTTGTGGCGAGGTGAAAATGGAGTAAGTTTTCTCCATTTTCGCCACGTAAGTCCTTACGCTGCATATTGGATACCAAACTGCGCGGGTTTGGTATACCTGCCTATGGCCCAAAAAACTGCGGGCGACGGCAGAAATATACGCGCGTAACTTCTAGGTTATGCCGTATATGTGATACCAAATCCGCGCAAATATTGGCGTCGCCGGCTTTTGCGGGCGACGCTTTATATCGGATCGACCCCTAGATGTATAGACTTCTGCAAGCTAATTAAAGCTAATTAATGGACAGATCGCTGTAGCATATTACAGTTGTCACTAGATAGAGTACAGACAATATATATCTAAACAGCATTCCTTGTGAAAAGAAGCAAAAAATGTAATATAAGAAGAATATAAAGGGTTAACACTCTATAGGGGGCGCTATATACAAAAATCAATATACTTAAGGACAAAATCAAAAGTTTTTTGATATAGTCACCAGTTTTGATCACAGTCCTTGGTGATTATGAAGTGATCAGGAATAATGTAAAATGATGGGTAAATGATGTCCAAGAAATTGCAGCACTCACTCTTCACCATATGTGGTTAACAGCTCTAAAAACAACAGAAAAAGGAGAGAGGCACCGTATGTGTGAATCAATCGACAACTAAAGGAGAGTACAAAGATAGCACAGGGTACTCACATTCTGTGAAGGCACTCCAATGTGCCAATAGTTGCAGGCTGGTTTTCAACAGCAGACCAGCTAGCTGATACAAGCAGTATCTGGATTCCCAAGAGAGGCAGCTCCCCAAGGTAGCGTAGAATAATGCACTCAGCAATGAGGATGTCTATTAATAATACATGATCTATAGGATCTTGTGCATTTCCGGCCAGCATGATTAGCCTTTTTATTTTAGCGCTCTGTTAGTCAGTTAGTGCTGAGTGTCATTAGTAGTTAGTGCTGAGAGTTACTATGATGGAGTCACAGCCTGTTTTAGTTACATGAAGTGTATCATAAACGTAGCTTCAATATAGTGCATTTCTACAACTTTTTTAATATTTTAAAAGACATTTATATACATATAGTATATAATTATTAATATATATACATACACTTGGCTTTTCATTTATTTATTTATGTATTTTCCAAATAGACATTCAGTACCAAGAACTCAGGTGTTACAATTTAAATGCCAATTAGACAAAGGGCTTATTGATTGGCTTGTTTGCTGTGGGGGGGTGTGCCCATAGCCTGTGGGTCTAGGTAGCGTAGCCTTATTTAAGGCTTGATTTTGTACCAAAATACATGCCGGATGAAACGGTGCTAACCGTGAAACATGTTGCATGATCTGTTTGTGCACACAACAGCATGAGTTGTTGTTTTTAATATTGTTTTTACTTTGGATTAAAACATCTTTTTAACTAGACATTCTCATTGCTGAGTGCATTATTCTACGCTACCTTGGGGAGCTGCCTCTCTTGGGAATCCAGATACTGCTTGTATCAGCTAGCTGGTCTGCTGTTGAAAACCAGCCTGCAACTATTGGCACATTGGAGTGCCTTCACAGAATGTGAGTACCCTGTGCTATCTTTGTACTCTCCTTCAGTTGTCGATTGATTCACACATACGGCGCCTCTCTCCTTTTTCTGTTGTTAATATAAGAAGAAAATGTGATATTAACAAATAATTTTGTAAGGTGCCATTTTGGCGGAACATATTGGGATTGGTCACAATTTATCATCTAATAATTATCATCATGTCATGCAGATGAGCTACTTTAGATAATGATGCAATAACAATCAGCTATTTTCATTGTTTGTTGGATATACTTTTTTTATTATTATTTGGGCTAAACATGTACCTATACTTGTGCTAGTCCTGTTCTTCTGACACAAACCAAATTCTTCTTATTTAAAGGATCATTAAATACAGTAAAATTGCATAATTAACAAGTGCATAATAAAAATACAATGCAATTGCACTTACTTAATCACTTAATCAATATATTTTTTCCTTACATATTTGATTTTTTTCCCATTTGGTAGCCCCCTGTATCTTGTGACAGCTATCAGCCAATCACAGATTAGTATAGGTATACACTGTGAACACATGCACATGCTCGGCAGGAGCTGATACCTCAGAAAGTGCAAAGTGTGCATATAAAAGGATTGTGCACAAACTGAAAATAGAAGTAAAGTGTAAAGTCTTAAAATTGCATGCTCTTTCTGAATCATAAAAGTTTCATTTTAACTTTAGTGTCCCTTGAATGTTACATTCACGGGGCTATTTTTCACTTCTAAAATTCAACAACTAAAAGGATTTGACAAACCTGGAACAACACTTTTCAACTTATTACCGAGTATCCCAAAAGTTTTCAAATGTTGCATTGGTTTTGTACATGGACAGCTAAATAGAGAACACAACAAATACACATCCTCACTATACCAATAATACCCCTGTTCAAAATGCTTAGAGAGACATGCCCATATCTCTGTGGTATTGGAACAAAACAGGTTAATTGTACACTTCCCCTATTAACATCACCTCACACTATTACAAGTTATCAATGCATAGGCCCTTCAACCTGTGAGGTATTTGCTTAAACCCTCAAAGCACAATTTTTATTGTTATTAATTGTATGCATTTGGTTTTTCAATTACAAACTCAAGATTAATGACCTGCATATTGTGAGGTAAAGATTTCAAGCATTAGGTGTATTAACTGTAGAAACTGTTGGAGAGTTATATCACTGGAAAAACACACTAAAAATAGTGGCCCAAAGTTCAGAAATAGTTGTCTACCAAAAGCTAGAACAGAATTGTGATCAATACCTTGTTGTCTTTGAATTGCAGGAGTAAAGATGTGACTAGGGATAGATAGATAGATAGATAGATAGATAGATAGATAGATAGATGAATGCTAGATAGATAGAGAAATAGATAGATATAGATAGATAATGAATTGATTGATAGATGGATAAATAGATAGATAGATGGATGATAGATAGATGGATAGAAGCATAGATTGATAGATAGATAGACAGATAGATAGATGGATGGATGATAGATAGATGGATAGATGCATAGATTGATAGATAGATAGATAGATAGATAGATAGATAGATAGATAGACATAGGAACTTAGAAAGTTTGCTTTTATTCTGTTGGAAAAGCAAAACATCTGCAAAAATACCCAAATACTTCCAGCAGAGAAAAATAAGTTAGTAATTTTGCCCAGGAAAGAAGCGGCTGCAACTCAAATGGGTGTAAAAACTAAAAATGTATTTTCACACGTGCAAGTGTCTAACAGGAGAGAAAAATGTAATACTTTCTTTGGACTTTGTTCTGTTTTTAAGTGTTTCTAAAAAAATACTTTTTTTTAAAATGTTTCCATGATCCTTGTTTTTTGACAGTTGAATCATAGCCACAGTTTTGAACCACATAACACCCTACAAGTTGTGGTCCTTTCACAGACTTAAAGGGACATTAAACACTTTGAGATGGTAACATAAAATTATAAATTGTATGTATAAAAAAAACTTTGCAATATACTTTCATTATGTATTGTGCCCCCTTTTCCTCTAATTTCATTGTGACAATCAAGCTTTTCAGTTCCTGGTAAAAATGGAAGTGCAGAACACTGTTATATTCCACACAGCCATTGGCTGCAAACTCTACTGACCTATTTATAACTTTCCCTAATTGGCCGCATATAGACACTAAAACTTTACACTTATTTTGTCAATATTTAAACAACTAATGAAACTTTAAAAAAATCCATCTACATGTTATTTTTAGACTAATCTTTTCTTTGAAAGCTTCATTCTATCTAGCATTTATTTAGTGTTTAATTTCCCTTTAATAATTTCTGGCTTAAAAAGACCACAGCATTGCAGTTTAGAGCTTCATAATTCTTGTTAGCTAGTAAAACTTTCAAATGGAGCAGGATCTATAGTGTCCAAATGGCAATGATAAGAAATTGTGGTAACTGTTATATGTTTCAAATTATAAAAATATAAAAAAAATAAAAACACATAAACAGAACAATGAGGGGCTACAAATAAATATGAACATTTAATAAAAAAAAGAAAAATGTTAACAGAGTTATTAAAGGGGCATAAAACCCCAATTTTTTTCTTACATGAATTAGATAGGTCATCCAGTTTTAAACAGCTTTCCAATTTAGTTCTTTTATCAAATTGTCTTCATTTTCTTGTTATCCTTTCTTGAAAATCAGGAAGTTAAGTTTGGGAGTGTGCACATGTCTGCAGCACTATATAGAAGTAAATGGGAAACATTTTTAAAATTGTATGCTCTGTCTGAATCATGAAAGAAAGACATTTGGATTTCATGTCCCTTTAAGTTCAATAGTGCAACCCTAAAAAAAAATAGCCTTTCAGGTGGAATAACAAAGCATTACATTATTTTTATGGTGAAGGAAAATAAAACAACTTTTCTGTTTTATGTGTACAGTACAGCTTTAGGCAAAGTTATTAATATTATCGAATACTCCTTTTGGTCAAATTCCTTTATTTCCTTTCTTAATGTCATGTAATCATGTTCTACTCAGAATTTGGCTGTTTACCTTCTCACAGGTGTCTGCTTCCAAAGAATTTGAGTTTGGGCGTCTTTACTGTTCTATTTGCCAACAAAGCTTTCCATTTTCAAATTCGTGTCTGGGTTTTGACACTTGGAAGCACTGCAGTATTTATTCAGGTAGTTTGACATTTTAAAAAATATGCTGATAATAGATTTTTTTTTTTCTCTTTCTGAAATGCTTTGTACAGTTAAACTTCTAATGTAAGTTTTAAGAGACAGCTTGTCTCAAAATCAAATGATATTGTCTCATTATTTTGCATTCAATTTATAGTGAATAATGTATAAGTAGGAAAAAAATGCACACATATATGAGTATTAATATACAGAACATGCTGCTTGTGGATTTATAGTTTTCTGTGCCTATACAACTATTTTATTACAGAAATATTACTCAAAAAATGTTTTGGACAAATTGTTTATCATTAAAAAATATACGGCTAGATTATGAGTTTTGCTTTAAGTTGTAAAAGCAGCGTTAACAGGTCCTACTGCTGCTTTTTCACTACCGCTGCTAATACGAGTCTTGCAGGTTTAGGGGCACCGCACACTTCTTTGGCCTTACCGCAAAACGACTTACGTAAACTTCGTAAACCCTTTTTTCTATGGGACTTCCATTGCGCTGGTATTACGAGACTGTCCTGGGAGGCAAAAAAGTGAGCGGTACACCCTCTACCTCCAAGATTCGTAACGCATTCTAAAGTCAGTAGTTATGAGTTTTACACTACAACGCCGTAGCATAAAACTCATAACTAAAGTGCTAAAAAGTACACTAACACCCATAAACTACCTATTAACCCCTAAACCGAGGCCCTCCCGCATCGCAAACACTAAAATACAATTTTTAACCCCTAATCTGCCGCTCCGGACATCGCTGCCACTAGAATAAACATATTAACCCCTAAACCACCGCACTCCTGCCTCGCAAACACTAGTTAAATATTATTAACCCCTAATCTGTCGCCCCTAACATCGCCGCCACCTACATTATACTTATTAACCCCTAATCTGCCGTCCCCAACATCGCCGCCACTATAATAAATGTATTCACACCTAAATCTAAGTCTAACCCTGACCTAACACCCCCTAACTTAAATATAATTTAAATAAATCTAAACAAAATTACTATAATTAACTAAATTATTCCTATTTAAAACTAAATACTTACCTATAAAATAAACCCTAAGCTAGCTACAATGTAACTATTTTAGTAGTTACTATTTTACAGGCAAGTTTGTATTTATTTTAACTAGGTAGAATAGTTATTAAATAGTTATTAACTATTTAATAACTACCTAGCTAAAATAAATACAAATTGACCTGTAAAATAAAACTTAATCTAAGTTACACTAACACCAAACAATACACTACAATTAAATAAATTAACTAAATTAAATACAATTAAATAAATTAACTAAATTAAATAAATTAAATAAATTAAATAAATTAAATAAATTAAATTAAATTAACTAAATCACAAAAAAACACTAAATTACAGAAAATAAAATACAAATTACAGATCTTTAAGCTAATTACACCTAATCTAATAGCCCTATCAGAAGTCGAGCAGAAGTCTTCATCCAGACGGCATCTTCTATCTTCATCCTTCCGGCGCGGAGCGGGTCCATCTTCAAGCCATCCGACGTGGAGCATCCTCTTTAAACGATGGCTTCTTCGTAATGAATATCTCTTTAAGTGATATAAGGAGCTCTGAAACAATATATAATTTTAAAGGGCCATTTATAACATTGCATATTTATACCCAAGGCAATACATCAGGGGAGATGTCCCCTCCAAAATACTTGTAATGTAAAACGTTTCAACTGTTTTATTCCTAAAGAACATATGTTGTTTTACTGTTTTATTTATCAATCATTTCTACTAGTGAATATGACAACTAGTATAACTAATTGTAAAAGGATACAATTAAGTATTAAGAAACAAGCTCCACAAATTTGAGTTAATCATATACTCTGCATATAATATGGTAAATTAAGTATAGAAATGTTCATTAAAAGTTCCATCACATTCATACATTCTATATTTTATTACTTAGACTAGGAACATACATGCATACAATAGCTTAAGCAAAGGAAGTTAAAAACACTTAAACCAGGAAGATTATAAATCTCACAGCTGCTGAAAAAAAAAATATATCCGTTTATATTTATCTAACAGCCATCAAACAAAATATTAAGTAAAGCTATACTAAGCCCTTACAATCCGAGGGCTATATTACTTTTAATTATAACAGCTAAGTTTGAAGGCTGTAAATTAGCACAAGTATGGATATTTCAGCAATTCATTGGGTAAACCTGGCAAGCGGTTAAAAATTAACAACAAGGAGAGACAGAGCTGCTGCTGTCGGACCCCTGACACGCGTTTCACAAAGAACGCTTCCTCAGAGGACCCCCTCTGTCTGTCTGAGGATGAGCTAACTTAGCTCGAAAGCATTCACAAAATAAAGTGGATCTTCAAGTAAGCCCTTAGGAGTGCGCTTTCTTCCGTCAAACTACACATATTGTTTGCTGCACCCAAGGCTGTTCAAAATAAGGTTTGGAGTGCACTTTGTCCATACCTATATATATATATATATATATATACACTATTCATATCTCGGAGACTACCTTTGAATGTTATTTGTCACTCCATATTTGGATAGACATACCTCACTACCAATTTTATTTTGATGCGTCATACATTTATATATTGTCCAACAACGTACAGCCCGCTAAGTATACTGTTCAGCCTACATCTAGTTTTGACCTTACTATACCTGGTCCAAGAAGAGACTAATTACCCACAATACTTGTCTCATTGGACCTAGTATATCATAGTCCCCCCCATATCTTTTGGTTCACTTTGCAAACATAAGGAAAATGTAACCCTCGCACTACTCCCCCAAATCAAGAAGCATATTTTCATTCAAAGTTCATATAAATTAATATTGGTTAAAAATATAAAAATTTGCTTTTATTTCTTCGAATATTCTTAAACCCTTTGATTTCAATACTTCCATTCCCTATTGTTCCATATTTTAACTATGCAAAAAGGTCAACGATTGAGCATCTGTCAAAGTGAGAAATAGTAAATTTACTGATATTAAAAAAACTAAGATTTCATTGCACATGCTTCTCTAGATATATATTCCCTACCCATCTGATCGTGATATTTCTATTCCCAAATATTTATATTTTCCTTACTGCTGGTCCAAGAGTGACCGCCTGTTGAAGTTGGAAATAGTCCGTTATAATTAAAAAAAAAAAGAGGTTAGCCATTGATTGTATAGGTTTACTACTTATATATTTGTGAATATGTCTAAAGAATATTTTGACCGTCTTTATAATATATTATTTTAGAGGTACACTGACGAAATTCCCAACCATTATGCTATCCAACCTCAAAATCATTGTGCCTTATGTTGATTTAAATGATGGATTTTACTGGCAATGCTGTTCATATGTTGACAATTGCTTATGTCCATAATTGCACTGTAACCTTGCTTTTGTTTATAAATTTTGAAACCTCAATAAAAACATTTAAAACAAATTGTTTGCTGGCAAGTATTTTTAATTATTTTTCAAAAATAAGCAAAAGTTATTACATAGCAATGCTATCTGGAGGAGACTGATCCTACTCCCCCCCCCCACACACACACACACCCCTTATCAGTGTTTAGCATCAGGAACACAAGCATTGTATTTCAACTGAATTCACAGCAGTTTATTTGCTTCTAGGCATTCTCCACCAGATAATGAGTGCTAAAGTCTTGTATTCTACCAAATCAAAGGTAGATATAGATACATGATACATTCAAGTTGTAAAAAAATGATACTTTATTTGAGTACAACTGCAGCATAAAAACAATAGTTCACGATTCACATGAATGGGGAATCCAAATGTGCAAAAACAGCAGACATGTTTTGTGCAGGGTTTCTGCATTTTTTCACCTCTATACACAGCACATCAGGATGCTCTCTTTTAAAGTTTAAAATTGGATACATTCACTAATTAGTCAGTTAGATAATTAACCTCATAATGTCATCTCTATATATTTATAAAAAATACAATTCTGTGAAAGTCAAGACATATTTCATGTCAATAATAAATAAGAAGGGACATAAAGATATATCACAACAATAGATGAATTTGTTATAACTTATAAATAGAAAGAGGCAGGAATGGATCCATATGAATACATTTACGTTATAAAAAATTACAACTTGCTTTAACATAGTAACATAGTAACATAGTAGATAAGGTTGAAAAAAGACTTTCTTAAGTCGCTTTAAGAAAAAACAGGGTAACAGATGTGCCGCAGGTTATATAACGGTTAAGTAGTAGCTAGTGATACTGCTACAAGCCATCAGCAGAACATAGATGATAGATAGATATATAGATAGATAGATAGATAGAAAGATAGATAGATAGATAGATAGATAGATAGCAAGAACGCCCTTAGCATGTAAGCCTAAGGGGCATATGTATCAAGCTCCGTATGGAGCTTGATGCCCTGTGTTTCTGGCGAGCCTGCAGGTTCGCCAGAAACAGCAGTTATGAAGCAGCGGTCACAAAGACCGCTGCTCCACAACCTGTCCACCTTCTCTGAGCAGGCGGACAGACATCGCCGGAAGTCAACCTGATCGAGTACGATCGGATTGATTGACACCCGCCTGCTGGCAGCCGATTGGCCGCGAGTCTGCAGGGGGCGGCGTTGCACCAGCAGCTCTTGTGAGCTGCTGGTGCAATGCTGAATACGGCGAGCGGATTGCTCTCCGTATTCAGCGAGGTCTGTCAGACCTGATCCGCACTGTCAGATCAGGTCCGACAGACCTTCATAACTAGAGGCCTAAGAGTCCAACTGTTTGCAGATCACCTTCATAAGATCTGACTGCAACAGTGCAACTCTCGACAGGGTTCTCTACCCATTTATCTCTATAAATGTTAACTTGTATACCGCCTATGTTTATAGCGCTGCAGAATCTGTTGGTGCTCTACAAATAACCCATAATAATAATAATAATAATGATAGAAAGATAGATATTTTTATGGGGACATGAATGGCCAAGAGCAAAAGTGAAACTTACATACATATTGGCTAACATTTTAATTAATAAACTTACAGGACCTTGCTAGATTATTATTGAATAGGGTAAATTTAAACTTTCAAAGACTTTCCCACTTAAAAATATAAATCTGAACATTTTGAAGTTTTTACTGTTTCTAGAAAAGCCTTCCCTGCCTTAAGAGTATTTTATTTTATTTAAAAAGTTGTATTCATTTTTAAAACAAATAATTAAGTTACAGGAAAAAAAAGAGCAAAATTAAAAGAAATAATACAAACAGTGAAAAGTTACAACCCAGACAATATATATACATATTGAAAATCCGCATCCAGAGGTAAATAGGAGATAGAATGATAGTAGGACAGGTCCCATAATTAAGATTATAAAACAGTGTATGATAGCATAAAAAAAATAATCATAGACCCAATTACTTAGAAAACATAGAAAGACATTACATGTAGTGATGTCGCGAATAGTTCGCTGGCGAATAGTTCCCGGAGAACATAGCTTATTCACGTTTGCCGCGGCGGGCGAACATATGCAATGCTCGATCCGCCCCCTATTCGTCATCATTGAGTAACACTTTGACCCTGTACCTCACAGTCAGCAGACACATTCCAGCCAATAAGCAGCAGACCCTCCCTCCCAGACCCTCACACCTCCTGGACAGCATCCATTTTAGATTCATTCAGAAGCTGCATTCTTAGTGAGAGGAGGGACAGTGTAGCTGCTGATGATTTAATAGGTAAATCTATAGCTAGGCTAGTGTATTCAGTGTCCACTACAGTCCCGAAGGACTCATCTGATCTCTGCTGTAAGGACAGCACCCCAAAAAGCCCTTTTTAGGGCTAGAACATCAGTCTGCTTTTTTTTTTTTTTTTTCCCCTGTGTAATCTAATTGCAGCCTGCCTGTCAGCTCAGGCTCACAGCGTATACTGTGCCCACTTGCCCAGTGCCACCACTCATATATATATTTGAAATAATAGCAGTCATTTTCCTTCACACGTGTGCGTTTGAGGTCCTGCCAGGGCACAGTGTGACACCAGTGCAAGTCATATCTGCTAAAACAGTAGTGTACATTAAAAAAAAACAACCTTTTTTTAATTTGAAATAATAGCAGTCAGTTTCCTTCACACGTGTGCGTTTCAGGTCCTGCCAGGGCACAGTGTCACCCCAGTGCAACTCATATCTGGTGTAACAGTAGTGTACATTTAAAAATAAACAAAAAACATTTTTTTTAATTTGAAATAATAGCAGTCAGTTTCCTTCACACGTGTGCGTTTCAGGTCCTGCCAGGGCACAGTGTGACACCAGTGCAAGTCATATCTGCTAAAACAGTAGTGTACATTTAAAAATAAACAAAATTTTTTTTTTTTTTTACTGTGAAATAATAGCAGTCAGTTTCCTTCACACGTGTGCGTTTCAGGTCCTGCCAGGGCACAGTGTGACACCAGTGCAAGTCATATCTGCTAAAACAGTAGTGTACATTTAAAAAAAAACAAACAAACCTTTTTTTTACTGTTAAATAATAGCAGTCAGTTTCCTTCACACAGGTGCGTTTAAGTGCCTGCCTGCCAGGGCACAGTGTCACCCCAGTGCAACTCATATCTGGTGTAACAGTAGTATAGATTTAAAAAAAAAAAACACTTTTTTACTGTGTTAAATAATAGCAACCAGTTTCCTTCACACGTGTGCGTTTAAGTGCCTGCCTGCCAGGGCACAGTGTCACCCCAGTGCAACTCATATGTGATGTAACAGTAGTGTAGATTTAAAAAAAAAAAACACTTTTTTGACTGTGTTAAATAATAGCAGTCAGTTTCCTTCACACATGTGCGTTTAAGTGCCTGCCTGCCAGGGCACAGTGTCACCCCAGTGCAACTCATGGATGCTGTCCAGGAGGTGGGAGGGTCTGGGAGGGAGTGTCTGCTGCTGATTGGCTGGAATGTGTCTTGTGACTGTGAGCTACAGGGTTAAAGTTTACTCAATGATGACGAATAGGGGGCGGATCGAACATCGCATATGTTCGCCGTCCGCTGCGAACGCGAACATGCTATGTTCGCTGCGAACTATTTGCGGCAGAACTGTTTGCGACATCACTAGTGAGAGGAGGGACAGTGTAGCTGCTGCTGATTTAGTAGGGAAATCTATAGCTAGGCTAGTGTATTCAGTGTCCACTACAGTCCTGAAGGACTCATCTAATCTCTGCTGTAAGGACAGCACCCCAAACAGCCCTTTTTAGGGCTGCTTTTTTTTTTTTTCCTGTGTAATCTAATTGCAGTTGCCTGCCTGCCAGCGTGTGTGTCAGGCTCACAGCGTATACTGTGCTCACTTGCCCAGTGCCACTACTCATATCTGGTGTAACAGTAGTGTACATTTAAAAAAAACAACACTTTTTTGACTGTGTTAAATAATAGCAGTCAGTTTCCTTCACACATGTGGGTTTGAGTGCCTGCCAGGGCACAGTGTCACCCCAGTGCAACTCATATCTCGTGTAACAGTAGTGTACATTTAAAAAAAAAAACACTTTTTTGACTGTGTTAAATAATAGCAGTCAGTTTCCTTCACACGTGTGCGTTTCAGTGCCTGCCAGGGCACAGTGTCACCCCAGTGCAACTCATATCTGGTGTAACAGTAGTGTACATTTAAAAAAAACAACACTTTTTTGACTGTGTTAAATAATAGCAGTCAGTTTCCTTCACACGTGTGCGTTTCAGTGCCTGCCAGGGCACAGTGTCACCCCAGTGCAACTCATATCTGGTGTAACAGTAGTGCATTTTAAAAGAAACAACACTTTTTTGACTGTGTTAAATAATAGCAGTCAGTTTCCTTCATACGTGTGCGTTTCAGTGCCTGCCAGGGCACAGTGTCACCCCAGTGCAACTCATATCTGGTGTAACAGTTGTGTACATTTAAAAAAAACAACACTTTTTTGACTGTGTTAAATAATAGCAGTCAGTTTCCTTCACACGTGTGGGTTTCAGTGCCTTCAAGGGCACAGTGTCACCCCAGTGCAACTCATATCTGGTGTAACAGTTGTGTACATTTAAAAAAAACAACACTTTTTTGACTGTGTTAAATAATAGCGGTCAGTTTCCTTCACACATGTGCGTTTCAGTGCCTGCTAGGGTACAGTGTCACCCCAGTGCAACTCATATCTGGTGTAACAGTAGTGTACATTTAAAAAAAAACAACACTTTTTTGACTGTGTTAAATAATAGCAGTCAGTTTCCTTCACACGTGTGCGTTTCAGTGCCTGCCAGGGCACAGTGTCACCCCAGTGCAAATCATATCTGGTGTAACAGTAGTGTACATTTAAAAAAAAAAAACAACACTTTTTTGACTGTGTTAAATAATAGCAGTCAGTTTCCTTCACACGTGTGCGTTTCAGTGCCTGCCTGCCAGGGCACAGTGTTACACCAGTGCCACCACTCATATCTGTTGTAACAGTAGTGTACATTTAAAAAAAATAACACTTTTTTGACTGTGAAATAATAGCAGTCAGTTTCCTTCACACGTGTGCGTTTCAGTGCCTGCCTGCTAGGGCACAGTGTCACACCAGTGCAACTCATATCTGGTGTAACAGTAGTGTACATTTAAAAAAAACAACACTGATAGGGGATGTAACAGGGATTAAACTGATAAGAATAGTACTACTTAAAACACAACTCCTATCTGGTGGCACATTAGATTGCACGCACAGTGCCCCAAATTTGAAGTAGGAGGACCGACCATGCATCTTTTTCCATCTCCCGGTTCCTAAAATCGATGCCATATATACATGTCTCCTGATAGGGGACGTAACAGGGATTAAACTGATAAGAATAGAACTACTTAACACACCACTCATATCTGGTGGCACATTAGATTGCATGCGCAGTGCCCCAAATTTGAAGTAGGAGGACCGACCAAGCATCTTTTTCCATCTCCCGGTTCCTCAAATCGATGCCATATACACATCCCCTGATAGGGGACGTAACAGGGATTAAACTGATAAGAATAGTACTACTTAACACACCACTCCTATCTGGTGGCACATTAGATTGCACGCGCAGGCGCTTACTCATAGACTATGAGTAAGCGCCACCAGGGGGCGTGAAACATGTCAGACTGTCTGCATCCCTTGTACTGCCATGTCTACTGTGTGGACTTTTAACTGATTTACCAATACATTTTTTTAATTTTATCCTAAGGCTGCTTGCAGTGCCTGCTTTCAGTATATACTACAAATACTTTGCGGCCTCATCCACCGCCTACCTGCTACAGCACTCCGGGGGTTCAATAGCCAGCTTTTTTCTAAGACGTTCCTTTAAGGATATTAAGTTCCGGCAGCAGTGGATACACACGCTCGAGTGCTGCGACCTTCCATACCTTAATTACCAATTCCCCAGTTTTGAATAACCAACACAGTTATAATTATATATGTTTTACCTCTGTAATTACCTTGTATCTAAGCCTCAGCAGACTGCCCCCTTAGTTCAGTTATTTTGACAGACTTGCATTTTAGCCAATTAGAGCTGTCTCCATAGTAAAATCATGTGCATGAGCTCAATGTTATCTATATGAAACACATGAACTAATGCCCTCTAGTGGTGAAAAACGATCAAATGCATTTAGATTAGAGGCGGCCTTCAAGGTCTAAGAAATTAGAATATGAACCTCCTAGGTTTAGCTTTCAACTAAGAATACCAAGAGAACAAAGCAAAATTGGTGATACAAGTAAAGGGGAAAGTTGTTTAAAATGACATGCCCTATTTGAAACATGAAAGTTTTTTATGGACTTGACTGTCCCTTTAAATCAAATGTTGCCTCTAGCACATATACAAATATTCAGTCACTGTTTGTTGAAATGAAGAAAAAAGTTGATTACAATGTCAGATAGAAAGGACTGGTGCTTATAGACAGCCTCCGGTATAATCCCAAAAAGTGAAGGCTTTATTCACCTGCTTGATATCCTTTAATGTCAGAAATTCTTGAATTATGTTTATATCCCTCCCCTTTATATCCCTTTTGTTGGAATGTATCTATGTATTCATAGACTTTACTATCTTTAATTTTTGTAAAATGTTGTTCTTCTTAATTGTATTAAAGGGACACTGAACTAAAAATGTTTTCTTTTGTGATTCAGATAGAGCATGCAATTTTAAGCAACTTTCAAATTTACTCCTTTTATCAAATTTTCTTCATTCTCTTGGTATCTTTATGTGAAAAGCAAGAATGTAAGTTTAGATGCCGGCCAATTTTTTGTGAACAACCTGGGTTGTTTTTGCTGGATGATGGATAAATTTACCCACCAATAAACAAGTGCTGTCCAGCGTCTGAACCAAAGATTGGCTGGCTCCTTATCTTAGATGCCTTCTTTTTCAAATAAAGATAGCAAGAGAATGAAGAAAAATTGATAATAGGAGTAAATTAGAAAGTTGCTTAAAATTGCATGCTCTATCTGAATCACAAAAGAAAAAATTTGGGTTCAGTGTCCCTTTAAATCATATCATATATATACTGATTGCTCCTCTCTCTTTTTAACTGTATGCAATAAAATCAAGACAAAAAGTTACAATTTCACTCCATGCATTTTAGAACTATACAAAATATTTTTGCCTAGGTATGACTTGTAAAGCTATCCATAAATAGGACTTGTTTATTCACAATAAAATGGTTTAGATAACGCTGTTCTCCCATGAAGAATCATACTAACAAAATATTTATCAGACTGTTAAAAAACCCACTCATGTCTGATTGTATGTCACTCTGAATACAAAATATAGGCCTAGATTACAAGCGAGGAGCGCTAACACAAGATAAATTAATAGTGCCCCCATGTTTGTGCTGGTATTACAAGTTTTGGAGGATGATAAATGCAACCACACTAACTTCCTTTCCCCAAATACTCGTTTATGGTTCAATTAAAGAAGCCTCTTCTGGCTTTTATATACACACACTTTGGAGCCCTTCCCAGTCAAACTCCTTGACATATACCATACTCATTTTAAACTCTTTTAAACATTTATTTAAATAATAAATATATTTAATATTAAATATGTCTATCTATAAGTTTAATACATTCTTTTAATATGTTTTCCATGTGTTTTGTGAAACTTTTGTTCTAGTTGTAACACTTTACTGCAGGTCTCTAGTCACATAAATTCTTCTAGTGCTATTTTGACTTGCATTGGAGTGCAACTCGTAACTTTCAACTTGTAATATCAGCTATGTTTACAGTATCCCACAAAAGTGAGTACACCCCTCACATTTTAGTAAATATTTTAATATATCTTTCATGTGCCAACACTGAAAAAATAACACTTTGCTACAATATAAAGTTGTGAGTGTACAACCTGTATAACAGTGTAAATTTGCTGTCCCCCCAAAATAACGTAACACACAGCCATTAATGTTTAAACCATTGGCAACAAAAGTGAGTACACTCCTAAGTGGAAATGTCCACATTGTGCCCAAAGTGTCAATATTTTTTGTGGCCACCATTATTTTCCAGCACTGCCTTAACCCTCTTGGGCATGGAGTTCACCAGAGCTTCACAGCTTGCCACTGGAGTCCTCTTACACTTCTCCATGATGACATCATGGAGCTGGTGGATGTTAGAGACCTTGCTCTCCCCCACCTTTCTTTTGAGGATGCCCCACAGATGCTCAAAAGGGTTTAGGTCTGAAGACATGCTTGGCCAGTCTATCACCTTTACCCTAAGCTTCTTTAGCAAGGCAGTGGTAGTCTTGGAGGTGTGTTTGGGGTCGTTATCATGTTGGAATGCTGCCCTGAGGCCCAGTCTCCAAAGGGAGGGAATCAAGCTCTGCTTCAGTATGTCACAGTACATATTGGCATTCATGGTTCCCTCAATGAACTGTAGCTCCCCTGTACCGGCAGCACTCATGCAGGCCCAGACCATGACACTCCCACCACTATGCTTAAGGGCAAGACACACTTGTCTTTGTACTCCTCACCTGGTTGCCGCCACACACTCTTGACACCTTCTGAACCAAAAAAGTTTATCTTGGTCTCATCGGATCACAAGACATGGTTCCAGTAATCCATGTCTTAGTCTGCTTGTCTTCAGCAAACTGTTTGTGGCATATGGTCTGAGCACTGACAGGCTTACCTTCCAACCTCTTCAACCTCTGCATGAATGCTGGCAGCACTCATACGTCTATTTCCCAAAGACAACCTCTGGATATGACACTGAGCATGTGCACTTAACTTCATTGGTCGACCATAGCAAAGCCTGTTCTGAGTGGAACCTGTCCTGTAAAACTGCTGTATGATCTTGTCCACCGTGCTGCAGCTCAGTTTCAGGGTCTTGGCAATCTTCTTATAGCCTAGGCCTACTTTATATAGAGCAACAATTCTTTTTTCAGATCCTCAGAGAGTTCTTTGCCATGAGGTGCCATGTTGAACTTCTAGTGAACAGTATGAGAGAGTGTGAGAGCGATAACACCAAATTTAACACACCTGCTCCCCATTCACACCTGAGACCTTGTAGCACTAACGAGTCACATTGCACTGGGGAGGGAAAATGGCTAATGGGGCCCAATTTGGACATTTCCACTTAGGGGTGTACTCACTTTTGTTGCCAATGTTTTAGACATTAATGGCTGTATGTTGAGATATTTTGAGGGGACAGCAAATTTACACTGTTATACAGGCTGTACACTGACTACTTTACATTGTAGCAAAGTTTAATTTCTTCAGTGTTGTCACATGAAGAGATATAATAAAATATTTACAAAAATGTGAGGGGTGCACTCACTTTTGTGGGATACTGTACTTCAGTCATTATATCCATTTTAACTATAGGGCACACTAAATGGATGTTGTGGATGCTAAACCTTTTCTGATAAAATTGTTTTACCAAGGACTTGTAATATAAATTTGGGTGATAATTTTAGCATGGTCCAACAATATTGATATTGCACCTTGCACAATTAATAGCACTACATTTGTATTCTGGGCCATAGTGTCACTACAGTTTTTAAAATGTATATGCAAATAGTGAGTGACGAGGATATTCATATTAATGAGCCCTGGAGGAGGAATCAACAGAGGGGTAGGTGACCCCTATCCAGACAATGGAGCAGTCTGGATGGGGGGGTGGAGCTGGGGGCTAGGTTATTTATGGGGCTTGTAGGTGTGGGTCCTCCATCTTATATCCCTGCAATCGCAAGGTGAAGTTAGTGAAGTTGGCAGAGCTTGCGATTGCAGAGGTATGAAATGGAGGACCTGGTCTTAGAGGTGCAGAGAGTTGCAGCAGAGCGGGGTACAGTGTGGCTAAGGGATTACTTAGCCGCCGCCAAACTTACCGGAGGAGGATTGGAGTCGGAGAAGAGCGGGAGCAGTAGCGGCAGGCCGCGGTGGTGGTCCAGGCCACCTGAGCGGTTATCTCCTATGAGCGGAGGTGTCAGGAGCAGAGGTCACGGCTGTGGACAAAGGCAGCCGGGTGTCTTATCTGCACGCCAGAGTGAGCAGTGTCAGAGAGGAGCGGTGGCCCAGGAGAGAGGAGCGGCGGACCAGGAGCAGGTGACGTCGCATGCGGCCGTTTCAGAGGACAGGAGTGGAACGCCCAGCAGGACCAGAATGGCGGCAGGTAAGAGTTTGACTTGTGGGCCGGGCATCGATCTTCTTGGCGGGAATGACGGCGCAGCCCGAGGGAGAGCGGCTGCTAGGCTGGAGGTGGGAGCGGCAAGGGTGGGTACACCCCAGGCCCTTCAGGAGATGCAGGACCAGAGTGGGGAGACAGAGAGCAATGGGGGAGTGTCAGGAGGGGTGATTCAGGGCCAAGGGGTGAGAGCAAGGGGCCGGGGAATGTCAGGGAGGGGTAATATGGTAATTGGTGAGGGAGCAGAGATGGGGGTCCCGGTTAGGAGTGCAAGGGGGGGGGGCAGAGGGGGGAAGTGGTGCAGACGGCAGGGGGAGGGATGGGGCAGAAAGGAAGGCAGAGCAGTTTGGGAAGGGGTGCTGGGCAGGCCAGAAAAAGGGGAAAAGGTGTTGCAGGGGGAGGGGAAAAGGGGAAGGGAGCAAAAGGAAAAGGGAAAAGAGTGTGTGGAAAGGGCAAGGGGGCTGGGAAGGGGAGGGTTGTGGTAGGGGACACTGACATGGCATGTTTATCTTTTGCAGGGACAGGCGCTGTGACACAGGAACAAATGGGTGGTGGGGCAGAAGTCTCTGCTGAAGCAGCGGTGAGGGAGATAGACGGGGATGAGCTGTGGATTGACTATTCCTATAGTGATCTGGAGGCAGATGATCCGGGGGAAGGAACTTCGGCGGGTCCGACTGTACCACGGCAGGTAGGGGACCTGGCTGCTTTAGAACAGCTCCTTCAGGCATGGGGGGCGGGGCAGGGAAGGCAGGAAGAGAGGGGCTGGAGTGGGGCAGGGAGTGTAAAGGCAGAGGGGCAAGGAAATCAGGAGGAGAGGGGCAGGAGTAGGGCTGGGAGTGTAAGGGCAGAGGTGGGAGATGAGGCTGTTAGGGAGGTGGGAGTGAAGGATAGGGTTCTCACTGTCTCCTCTTCACAGATACGGCCGCTGGGCAGGGACTCCCAGATGCGCCATAGTCCTCGGAGGACGGGAGCTGGACGGTGGCAGGAGAGGTCTGGCTCGCCTTGGAGGAGGGCTGGACATCAGCGGGGAGGCAATCCTCAACATGGGGAAGGTTGGAAAGGACTGCAGAGAGGAGCAGCAGAAGAAGGAGGTCTAGGTCTATGTCGCTGCGGAGGAGTGTACGCAGGACAAGGGAGAGGGAGCCCAGGGGGAGGCCGGAGGCCAGAGCGGTGGAGGCGCCAGCTGCAGAGGCGGGAACAGCAACTGCAACCCCGGTAGCAGGTGAGGGGGCTGCTAGCACTGTGGGAATGGCTGGGAGTGCGCATGGTTTAGATGTGGCTCAGATTGCATTGGTGAGTGGATTAAGGGAGTTGCTGGCGAGCTTCAAGAGGCAGATGACAGGGCCACAAGGAGAAGTGGCAGCAGCATGGGGAGTAGGGGGTGCAGGGGTCCCAGCGGCGGGACTGGGGCAAGCAGTAGGGGGGCCGGCGGTGGCTCAGCCTAGTGGGAGTAGCATAGCAAGCGCAGTGAAGGTCGCGGAGAGTGCACTGCGGAGACCTTGTTTGTGTTCCATTGATCCACTAGGGATACATTTGTCGTAGGACGTGAAGGAGAAAATATGGAAAAGAGAGTTCTTGGAAATATTTTCGCTTATACTGCTGGAACAGATTATAGAGATCAAGGAGGATGCGAAAGGTGACAAGGAGAAGAAGGAAGAGGACGAAAGGAAGAAGAGGTACAGGAAGCTACCAAAGACTTTAACTAATTGGTCACGGGCTTTTTGTATACTGGCAGCAGTGATTGGGGAAAAGGTGCCGGAACAGTGTTCTGCTTTATTCTGTTACTATGATGAAATTTCTGGGGCGTATAGGACGTATGGAGGCCTCGCATGGTGGCGTTATGACAAACAGTTCCGGCAGAGGATGGCGGTGTGCCCGGAGATGCAGTAGGATGACCGGGACATGGGAATCTGGTTGGAGCTGATGACACCGTTGCAGGGTTCCTTTCGTGGTTCAGGAGGGACGGGAAGTCAAGCCGGTGGAACTGTTGGAGGGAGTGCGAGCAACGGAGCGGCAGTGGCCATTAGAAAGGGCTTGTGCTTCCAGTACAATGAAGGACAGTGTAAGTTCGGAAGTGGATGCAAGTACAAACATGCATGTTCGGGATGCGAAGGAAGCCACCCATTGGCCAGATGTTTCAAAAAAGGGAACGGAGCCGGAAAAGGGGGTGAGACTACTCCTAAGGGCCAAGACTCCGGTGAAGGTAAGAAGGATGGTACCTTGGTTAGAGCAATTCGCTAGAGTCAAAGGTTTTCGGATTCTATTTGTAGAGGGGGGTGAGGTAAAAGTCAGGGGTAATTTGAGGTTGGCTAAGGAGTTCCCGGAGGTAGTTCAAGGAAACATAGACAAGGAAGTTGCGCTGGGTAGGATGGCAGGACCATTTGAGAGGCCGCCCATGGGGAATTTGAGGGTGTCACCATTGGGGGTGGTGCAAAAAAAAAGCGGCGGGCTAGTTTCGTATGATTCACCATCTGTCATACCCGAAGGGCTCATCAGTAAATGATGGGATTGACCCGAAGTGGCGGTGGTGCGGTATGCTTCGTTTGATAGGGCAGTGGCTCTGGTGAGCCGTACGGTAAAGGGGGCATTGTTGGGAAAAGTGGATGTGGAGGCAGCCTTTCGGCTGTTGCCGGTGCACCCGGTATGCAATCATTTGCTCGGGTGTTTTTTCCGGGGTGCCTTTTACGTAGATCTGTGCCTGCTGATGGGTTGTTCTATCTCATGCGCGTACTTCGAAAAGTTTAGTACTTTCGTTGAGTGGGTGGTGCGTCGAGAGTCGGGTATAGCTTCTGTCGTTCACTATTTGGACAATTTCCTCTTTGTGGGCACAGTGGACGATGGGCATTGTCGTTTGCTAATGGATTGTTTCTTCCAGGTGGCAGAGGACTTTGGGATTCCGGTGGCCCATGAAAAAACGGAAGGTCCAAAAACATCTTTGAGTTTTTTAGGGATTGAGATCGATTCCATGGCTATGGAATGTCATTTGCCTCAGGACAAGTTAGTGGACCTAAAAGAGTCTATTGCGAAGGCATTGGGAAAGCAGAGGATGCGGCTGAGGGAACTACAATCGTTGGTGGGTAAGTTGAATTTTGCCTGCCAGATTATACCAGCAGGGAGGGTTTTTTGCAGGCGGCTGTCGCTTGCGACATCGGGAGTGACGGAGCCGAGGCAGTGGATTACATTGGAGTCGGAGTTGCAGGAGGATTTGAAGATTTGGTTAGCCTTTTTGGATAACTTCAATGGGAGGGTGTTGGTGCAAGAGAAGGCGGTGGCGAACAGTGATATGCATCTATTTACGGATGCATCTGGGGCAAGGGGTTTTGGGGCATACTGCAAAGGGCATTGGTGTGTGGGAGAGTGGCCGACGGTATGGAGGGAAAAGCGGCTGACGAGGAATCTGGTGTTTTTGGAGCTTTTCCCTATTCTGGTAGCGGTGAGAGTGTGGCCTGAGAACTTGAGAGACAAGAGGGTAGTTTTTCATATGGATAATCTAGGTGTGGTGTTTGCAATTAACACACTGTCATCCAGTTCGTTGCCAGTGGTTCGGTTGTTGAGGCTGTTTGTCTTGGAGTGTATGCGGCTGAATGTGTATTTTCATTCAGTTCATGTGCCTGGATGCCAAAATGTGATTGCTGACGCTCTTTCTTAATTCCAGTGGGATCGTTTTCGGAAGGAGGTACACTGTGAATGATGGAAGTGGCAAGGGGAGCGTTAGCTCGAGGTACGTGGGAGGCATATGTAAAGGTGTGGATTCAATGGTTGCAGGTGCTGAAGAGTAAAGGGGTGATGGCTTCGGAGCAAGGGTGGTTTGAAGGTTTGTTGGAATGGATTGGTATGTGGAAGAGAAAGGGACTGTCTAGGTCGGTGGTAAAGAAGAGGAAAGCTGCTTTGGGTTTTCTGTTCAAATTATTAAATCGGGAGGATTTCACAAAGAGGTTTGTGGTCCGTTTGGCGGTGAAGGGGATCTGTAGAAGGTGTACAGGCGGGGACAAAAGGAGGCCAGTAGTTTTTGCGATTCTTCAGAAGCTAGTGGACGTGCTGAAGGGCGCCTGCTCCTCAGAATTTGAGACGGTGTTGTTTCAGGCAGCTTTTGTGTTGGTCTTTTTTGGGGCCTTTCGGGTATCGGAGTTGGTGGGGGCCAATAGATGGGATTTGGGGGGACTGCGGGCCGGGGATATTTTGGTGGAAGAAAAGGTCTTATGGATTTGGCTGAGGCAGTCAAAAATGGATCAGGAGGGCGTCGGTCGTTCGGTGAAGATTGGGGAAAGAGGAGGGCCATGCTGCCCGGTGAAGTTAGTAGCTCGGTACGTGGAAAGGAGTCCGGCTGGTTTCCTCCCACTGTTTGTACATAGTGATGTGTCGGCGTTATCCCGTTTTCAGTTTTTGGCGGTGATGCGGAAAGGATTAGGGAAGTTAGGTTATTCTGCTTGGGGGTTTGGAACTCATTCATTTCGGATTGGGGCTGCCACGGAGGCCGCCAGCTTGGGGTTTGGTGAGAGTGTTATAAAGAGGATTGGAGGATGGAAGTCTGGATGCTTTCGTTTGTATGTCAGGCCAGATTTGAAGATTTAAATTGTTTTTTGTTTTACAGGTCCGGTCATCTGCTGGATTGTGGGGCATTCCTACATTTATTGGGCCCACAAGGCTTCGGCGGTGAAGGACCTGGGAGGGCAGTTGAACTTGCCTGAGGAGACAGTGAGGTTGAGATGGCTGGGGGTTCGGGGGTTGAGATGGGTCCAACTTCTTAGAAAAGATATAGACTATGGTAGGTTGTTTTGTCCTCCAGACATTTTATTGGTTCATGTGGGAGGCAACAATTTAGGCTTCCAGTCACAGAAGGAGTTAGTGGACAATATCAAGAGAGATTTGGGTAGGTTGAAGGTATTTTTCCCGGATATCACGCTGATTTGGTCTGATATTGAGCCTCGTTCAGTATGGAGGGCAGCATGGGACCATAGGAAGCTGGAGGTTTCTAGGAAAAAAATTAATAGAACCATCAGTGGTTTTGTTAGCAGGTTGGGGGGATTCTGTATCCGCCACGTGGAATTTGAGGGAGAGACAGGGCGTTGTTTTTTCTTGAAAGATGGGGTCCACTTGAATGAGGTGGGGCTCCACCTCTTCAATTTCAACCTTAGAGAGGGGGTGTTGCAGGCCTTGGCCTGGGTGGGGCGTGCTTGTCGGTGACGCTCTGTGGCGGGGGTGCTTGTTATGGAATGGGGGATAAAGTAAAGTGGTACCTCCCTAAAAGAGGTGGGAGAGTTGTGTGGGGGAATGTACCTGGCGGTAAGCCGGTGGAAGGTACGTCTCTGGGGGCAAGCACCTTAGGTTATTTGGTTTGTTATTAAAGTTTTAAGTTATTGAAGTTTATCAAAGTTAAATGTTAAATTATTAATATTTTAATAAATGCGGGCTGCAGCCTTTACACCCAATTTTGTAGTATGTGTTTTATTGTTAGTGCAGAATTTATGCCGTATGGGGTCAATGAGCCCTGGAGGAGGAATCGACGGAGGGGTAGGTGACCCCTATCCAGGCAATGGAGCAGTCTGGATAGGGGGTGGAGCTGGGGGCTAGGTTATTTATGGGGCTTGTAGATGTGGGTCCTCTATCTTATATCCCTGCAATCGCAAGGTGAAGTTCCCTCCCTCCCTGTTGATTGGGTTTCAGAGGAGGCGGGGGTCCAGGGGTGCTTGTTATGGAATGGGGGATAAAGTAAAGTGGTACCTCCCTAAAAGAGGCGGGAGAGTTGTGTGGGGGAATGTACCTGGCGGTAAGCCGGTGGAAGGTACGTCTCTGGGGGCAAGCACCTTAGGTTATTTGGTTTGTTATTAAAGTTTTAAGTTATTGAAGTTTATCAAAGTTAAATGTTAAATTATTAATATTTTAATAAATGCGGTCTGCGGCCTTTACACCCAATTTTGTAGTATGTGTTTTATTGTTAGTGCGGAATTTATGCCGTATGGGGTCAATGGAAATATCACCTATAACAAAGAGAGAAACAATTAATTTGTCTCAGAGTTAATGTATTCTTGAATAATAAGTATCAACTACTTATTTTACTACTTTTAAATAGATGATCACATAAAAAAAGTTAATGATAATGGGTTTCTTTTGAACCTACTTTCTATACTTGGAAGATATATCTAAACAGTCACAAGGAATTACTGATATTTGCTCCCAAACCTGTGTGACACAGGGTAGGAGATTATCTTTGTGGTATTAATATTATCTATTCATTTAAAAAATAAGCAAAACTATACATTGTTATAAAAACACCCCCAGATGGGTTATATAAATGGATCATCTACAAACAATGTATGCAGAGAAAAATCTAGTGTACAATGTCCCTTTAAGGGAAGTCACTGCCTCTTAACTGAATATAATGGCTAATCTGCTTGTGCCAAATCCATCCTAGTTTATTGTTTGATAAACTAGGTCTTAAAAGAACATCAAACTGAAAACAAACTATCATGTCTATGCACACCTCTTAGAGACACTGGTTTTATATCAGCAAATGGCTGCAGTGGAAAATTTGTCTGTTTGTAGATGATACAAATTTGTAACAGAGTAGATGTTCCTGGAGGGAGGGGGAGTTGGACAAAATCAGAAGCAAAATTAAAAAAATTGGAGGATTGGACAAATTACTGCATTTAGGAAAGAAAAAATGCAAATGTTAATTACAGATACAGTGACACTTTACTGACTGTTACAAATGAGGAATGAGACTTGGGAATTATTATTTCAGATTATTTTAAATGCAGTAAACAATGTAGTACTGCAGCAAAGCCTCATCTTGAGTATTGTGTGCAGTTCTGGAGGCCATGGGGTATATTTATCATAGTGCGAGCGGACATGATACAATGTAGCGTATCATGTCCGCTGCACATCGATGAATGCCGACAGCATACGCTGTCTGCATTTGTCATTGCAATGCTGTCCCCATAAGATTTGCGGCCAATTGGCCGCTAGCAGGGGGTGTCAATCAACCCGATCGTATTCGATCGGGTTGATTTCTGCCCATGACCTCAGAGCAGGCGGAAAAGTTATGGAGCAGTGGTCTTTAGAAACAAGCAGTGGTCTTTAGAAACAAGGGGCATCAAGCTCCATACGAAGCTTGATAAATCAGCCCCCCATTTCTCCAGAAGGATATAAGCAAATCTGTGCAAAGGAGGGCTACCAAAATGGTAGATGGTCTAAAAAACAAAACTTACCAGGAGAGGCTAAACGACCTAAAACCCCTAAACCGAGGCCCTCCCGCATCGCAAACACTAAAATAACATTTTTAGCCCCTAATCTGCCTCTCCGACATATTAACCCGTAAAACCGCCACACTCCCGCCTCGCAAACACTAGTTAAATATTATTAACCCCTAATCTGTCGTCCAAAACATCGCCGCCACCTACCTACATTTATTACCAACGTCGCCACCACTATACTAAATGTATTAACCCCTAAACCTAAGTCTAACCCTAACACCCCCTAACTTAAATATAATTACAATAAATTAATATTATTACCTAAATAATTCCTATTTAAAACTAAATACTTATATAGTAAGGTTAGGGAATTAATAGGGGATTGATGACATTAAAGCCAAGTGTAGAATTATACACTGTATTATCAAAAGGAAGGTTTTTAAAAAAATTACACTTTATGTAACATATATACAAATGGACACAACAATAGAAGGATGCTAAAGAGGATATTTAAAGATGGGAATGCGCACTTCCAAACTCTTTAAATCAATTATTCAAAAGTTAAAGCATCCTACTAATTAAACTATAAGGTGCCAGTGGACCTAGAGGTAGTGTGTTGGACTACTAAATCGGAGAATGCTAGAATCAGGGTACCTAGTAGTTTCATACGCCCTAGAGCCGTGGCCTTAGAGGATAGTGTGTGTTCCAACAGCACGTAGCACTCAGAGTAGGGGTTTGTAAGATACCGCTGTTGATACTTTGTGTCAATATTGGTAGTGAATATTTAGGATAACACGCTGGTACTTTATACAGTTTGTGATTTAACCCCTTAATGACCACAGCACTTTTCCATTTTCTGTCCGTTTGGGACCAGGGCTATTTTTACATTTCTGCGGTGTTTGTGTTTAGCTGTAATTTTCCTCTTACTCGTTTACTGTACCCACACATATTATATACCGTTTTTCTTGCCATTAAATGGAATTTCTAAAGATACCATTATTTTCATCATATCCTATCATTTACTATAAAAAAATTATAAAATATGAGGAAAAAATGGAAAAAAACACACTTTTTCTAACTTTGACCCCCAAAATCTGTTACTCATCTACAACCACCAAAAAACACCCATGCTAAATAGTTTCTAAATTTTGTCCTGAGTTTAGAAATACCCAATGTTTACATGTTCTTTGCTTTTTTTGCAAGTTATAGGGCCATAAATACAAGTAGCACTTTGCTATTTCCAAACCATTTTTTTTTTTTAAATTAGCGCTAGTTACATTGGAACACTGATATCTGTCAGGAATCCATGAATAGCCATTGACATGTATATATATTTTTTTAGAAAACATCCCAAAGTATTGATCTAGGCCCATTTTGGTATATTTCATGCCACCATTTCACCACCAAATGCGATCAAATAAAAAAAATTGTTCACTTTTTCACAAATTGTTTCACAAACTTTAGGTTTCTCACTGAAATTATTTACAAATAGCTTGTGCAATTATGGCATAAATGGTTGTACATTTTTCTCTGGGATCCCCTTTGTTCAGAAATAGCAGACATATATGGCTTTGACGTTGCTTTTTGATAATTAGAAGGCCGCTAAATGCCACTGCGCACAACACATGTATTATGTTCAGCAGTGAAGGGGTTAATTAGGGAGCATGTAGGGAGCTTTTTGGGGTAATTTTAGCTTTAGTGTAGTGTAGTAGACAACCCAAAGTATTGATCTAGGCCCATCTTGGTATATTTCATGCCACCATTTCACCGCCAAATGCGATCAAATAAAAAATTTTTTTACATTTTTCCAAATTTTAGGTTTCTCGCTGAAATAATTTACAAACATTTTGTGCAATTATGGCACAAATGGTTGTAAATGCTTCTCTGGGATCCCCTTTTTTCAGAAATAGCAGACATATATGGCTTTGGCATTGCTTTTTGGTAATTAGAAGGTCGCTAAATGCCGCTGTGCACCACACATGTATTATGCTCAGCAGTGCAGGGGTTAATTAGGGAGCTTGCAGGGAGCTTGTAGGGTTAATTTTAGCTTTAGTGTAGTGTAGTAGACAACCCCAAGTATTGATCTAGGCCCATTTTGGTATATTTCATGCCACCATTTCACCGCCAAATGCGATCAAATTTAAAAAAATAGTCAACGTTTTCACAAACTTTAGGTTTCTCACTGAAATTATTTACAAACAGCTTGTGCAATTATGGCACAAATGGTTGTAAATGCTTCTCTGGGATCCCCTTTGTTCAGAAATAGCAAACATATATGGCTTTGGCGTTGCTTTTTGGTAGTTAGAAGGCTACTAAATGCAACTGTGCACAACACAGGAATTATGCCCAGCAGTGAAGGGGTTAATTAGGTAGCTTGCAGGGTTAATTTTAGCTTTAGTGTAGAGATCAGCTTCCCACCTGACACATCAGACCCCCTGATCCCTCCCAAAGAGCTCTCTTCCCTCCCACACCCCACAATTGTCCCCGCCATCTTAAGTACTGGCAGAAAGTCTGCCAGTACTAAAATAAAAGGTATCTTTTTTTATATATATTTTTAGCATATTTACATATGCTGTTGTGTAGGATCTCCCCCTTATCCCCCAACCTCCCTGATCCCCCCCAAAACAGCTTCCTAACCCTCCCCCTCTGCCTTATTGGGGGCCATATTGGGTACTGGCAGCTGTCTGCCAGTACCCAGTTTGAAAATAAAATGTTTTTTTTTTTAATTTTTATTTCATTTTCTGTAGTGTAGCTTCCCCCCCCCAAGACCAATCCCCCACCCGCTCCCAGATCAATTAGATTTCCAAGTACTAAATATTTTGCACCCCTTTCTCCCACTTATAAAAACATTTTTTTCTGTAGTGTAGCGGTTCCCACCCGCTCCCTCCCTGTGAACGCGCCCGCTCGCCTCCTCCCGTGCACGCGCGCACACCCGTGGGTGCCCCCGGCGATCCCACCCCCGATCCCGCCCCCCTCTCTGACAAGGACCGCATTGATGGCCGCCCACCCGCCTCCCACTTCAGCTCCCACCCACCAACGAATGCGGCCATCAATGCCCGGTGCAGAGAGGGCCACAGAGTGGCTCTCTTTGCACCGGAGGGGTAAAATTTATTATTGCAGGATGCCTCAATATCCAGGCATCCTGCAATAACCGGAAAGCAGCTGGAAGCGATCAGGATCGCTTCCAACTGCTTTCCAAAACGAGGACGTACGCCATTCATCCTCAGGCGTTAACTGTATTTTTTTCTAAGGACGTATGGCGTATTAAGGGGTTAACGAACCTGTACCATATAGCTAACATGGTCTGTTTGAACATACTGACAGTCCTTTTTGCGCTCCCCTGTATAGTGACACGTATAGTGTTACTTGGTAAAATACTATGTAACGCATAAGAGAACACATATTTACAAGACTCCTTGTTTAGGAGACTATTGATCGATACATGAACTATATACAAGTGTTGCTTTTTGACGGATATGAGTGTGTACTGATGTTTGTACAGAATATGCATGAATTTATACACAGGGAATAAGCTAGAAATTGTTCAATCAAAGCAGTACGCAGGCAGGAGGTCGCCTTTGAGCGCTTAGTATGTTTGTAATCTGTTTGAAGAAGATTGTGATGTGTGATGTATGAAACTACTAGGTACCCTGATTCTAGCATTCACTGATTTATTAGTCCAACAAACTACCTCTAGGTCCACTGGCACCTTATAGTTTAATTAGTAGGATGCTTTAACTTTGGAATAATTGATTTAAAGAGTTTGGAAGTGCTCATTCCCATCTCTAAATATCCTCTATAGCATCCTTCTATTGTTGTGTCCATTTGTATATATGTTAAATAAAGTGTAATTTTTTTTAAAACCTTCCTTTTGAAACTAAATACTTACCTATAAAATAAACCCTATGCTAGCTACAATATAACTAATGATTACATTGTATCTGGCTTAGGGTTTATTTTTATTTTACAGGCAAGATTGTATTTATTTGAACTAGGTAGAATAGTTATTACATAGTTATTAACTATTTAATAACTACCTAGCTTAAAAAAAGACAAAAGTACCTGTAAAATAAAACCTAACCTAAGTTACAATAACACCTAACCTAACCTTACAATTAAATAAATTAACTAAATTAACAACAATTAAATTTTTTTTATTAAATTAGCTAAAGTACAAGAATAAACAAACCCTAAATTACAGAAAATAATGAACAAATTACAAGATCTTTAAACTAATTACACCTAATCTAATAGCCCTATCAAAATAAAAAATAAATAAAAAACCCTAGCCTAAACTAAACTATCAATAGCCCTTAAAAGGGCCTTTTGCGGGGCATTGCCCCAAAGAAGTAAGATGTGATAAGTTGCTAAGGAGCACTAGATAAATCGAAGTATTAAAATGTGTATTTTATATTTTAATTATACAATATATGTTAAAACATACAATACATAATTCATGGATCCATGATAAACATAATAATGATACAATGCATAAATATAAAAACAAGATGCAGTTCAAAAAATTAATAACAGCAGTCTAAAAGCAAGTGAACATATATATGAAAAATCAAGAATCTGTTTGATTTAAATGGATAATTAGTCCATGGATGTACCGCTTATGGAAAATATATAAAAAGTTAATGAAATGCCATATACTTAAAAACAATTGTGGGGTCCTGTGAACTTGGTAAAAAAGTGAAAAAATTTAAAAAATATAAAAATACAAAAAGGTTTGTGAAAAAAGAAGAAACGTCTATATGTGTACACAAACAATAAGTTGTGAAAGCGATGTAATCCAAAAGTCTGATGTCATCCAAGTGATATAAGAATAAAAGACAAGTTATATGTGTGAATAATTCCTCAATGGTAGTCAAAATAATATTCAAAAGTTATAGGTGCAAGTGATATGTGTTGAAAGACCGGAAATTATCCTGAGATTTCTTCAAACAATCCTTGTTTACCTGTAAGTGAAAAAACAATACATAGTGCAATACAGCTATATGTAAAGAATAAACAACTGAAAAGAAGCTCACCATAAACTGTCAACGCGTTTTCAGCCCTATATGTGGGCCTTTTTCAAGACTATATTATGAATTGGGGAAAATGCTCCTTAAATACCTCATATGACCAATGAATGTGTCTCTTTCTGGCACCAAAATATTTACCATTTGACCTGGAACCGGATATGAAATAACTGATAAATACTGTTAGAATCTTATAAGTTGTTTGTATAATGAGATCTATTTGGTAATATATTAGAAATTAAAGACTCTTAGTATCAGACTGTATCCTTCAATGTAGTCGTAGTTTTGGCTCTGTTTGCTGCTACCGGAACCGGAAATTAGGTATTCGTAAACCACTTCCAGTTAGTGTCAACCGGATGTTTTGATATTGTCACTTCCGGTTTCGGTTTCTACGATATTTATAGATGTCAGATATGCTGATGCCAATGTTGGTGATACATGTTAGGAAATGGTACATATAAATGTACAAGTGAGGTAAATTATATGCACAATCGCATCTGCATTAAAATCGAGGATAATTACAAACTTAATTGTTATCAAACAGGGGTGGCTTGTATTATATCTAATAATTATAGTTAAAATCAGAATATCAGAATATAATAACCCATGTTGGGAAGTGTGCGTGTCAGAACAATATGGGAAAGAACAATATGAGAAAGAAGGTGACCCAGTGTCAGTAGTGAATAGTATAATATAACCTTAAACATTCCTAAGAGTGATGAGTCTTTTATGTAACCTGAGTTGTCCTAGTTATAATGCTCATATCTAGGTCCTAGTGTTACTAGTTGTATACCAAAATAACTAAAGTATTTTTGGTTGCCTTGGTGGTGTGTAGTAAAATGTCTGTGGAGAGGAGTGTCAGTGTTTTTGTGTTTGACCTGGAGTAGATCAAACACAAAAACACTGACACTCCTCTCTACAGACATTTTACTACACACCACCAAGGCAAATAGGTTATTTTGGTATAAAACTAGTAATACCTAGCTGGAGAGGTGGGGACTTCGACAAAAAACTGTTAACTTACGAATCCAAATGGATTTTTGACCTCGACTGTCTATACCCTAGAGGAATGAATAATAAGGAGGACCTATCACATTTAATGAATTTGAAGTGACATAATAAGATTAAAATATATACCTTGTTCTTTATATCTCCTAAACTATACCATAAAATCATACATATATACTAAAAAAACATTCATTTTAGTGGTTATATTAACATAGCAGGAGTATAGCATGTATTTTCATACTAGCTACACACAGCTAGATATGAGCATTATAACTAGGACCACTCAGGTTACATAAAAGACTCATCACTCTTAGGAATGTTTAAGGTTATATTATACTATTCACTACTGACACTGGGTCACCTTCTTTCTCATATTGTTTTTTCCCATATTGTTCTGACACGCACACTTCCCAACATGGGTTATTATATTCCGATATTCTGATTTTTACTATAATTATTAGATATAATACAAGCCACCCCTGTTTGATAACAATTAAGTTTGTATGTCCACTCTCATATCCCTCCTTAGAGAATGTCTTTATTTCTCTCTTAGAAATACGATTTACTCCATTATAATTTTTGTTTTATTTTTTAATATTTTTTCTAATTTTTAATTTTTAATATGTAATTTTTAATATATTTTTAATATGTATTTATTTATATTGTAATAGTATAGGATTATTTAATCTCCATTTATATTTACATTTTTATCCAATATGGCCTTGGATAATTATGTCCGTTTTTACACATGGTTTTTCCTCGATTTTAATGCAGATGCGATTGTGCATATAATTTACCTCACTTGTACATTTATATGTACCATTTCCTAACATGTATCACCGACATTGGCATCAGCATATCTGACATCTATAAATATTGTAGAAACCGAAACCGGAAGTGACGATATCAAAACATCCGGTTGACACTAACCGTAAGTGGCTTATGAATACCTCATTTCCGGTTCTGGTAGCAGCAAACAGAGCCAAAACTACGATGACATCGAAGGATACAGTTTGATACTAAGACATAGAGAATATGCTATATGCCAAATTATGAGTCTTTAATTTCTAATATATTACCAAATAGATCTCATTATACGAACAACTTATAAGATTCTAACTTAGTATTTACAAATAAACAGGAAGTGATTATCGGTTATTTCATATCTGGTTCCAGGTCAAATGGTAAATATTTTGGCGCCAGAAAGAGACACATTCATTGGTCATATGAGGTATTTAAGGAGCATTTTCACCAATCCATAATATAGTCTTGAAAAAGGCCCACATATAGGGCTGAAACGCGTTGACAGTTTATGGTGAGCTTCTTTTCAGTTGTTTATTCTTTACATATAGCTGTATTGCACTATGTATTGTTTTTTCACTTACAGGTAAACAAGGATTGTTTGAAGAAATCTCAGGATAATTTCCGGTCTTTCAACACATATCACTTGCACCTATAACTTTTGAATATTATTTTGACTACCTTTGAGGAATTATTCACACATATAACTTGTCTTTTATTCTTATATCACTTGGATGACATCAGACTTTTGGATTACATCGCTTTCACAAATTAATTTTTGTGTACACATATAGAAGTTTCTTCTTTTTTCACGAATGTTTTTTTTTCACAAACCTTTTTGTATTTTTATATTTTTTCACTTTTTTTACCAAGTTCACAGGACCCCACAATTGTATTTAAGTATATGGCATTTCATTAACTTTTTATATATTTTCCATAAGCGGTACATCCATGGACTAATTATCCATTTAAATCAAACAGATTCTTGATTTTTCATATATATGTTCACTTGCTTTTAGACTGTTGTTATTCATTTTTTGAATTGCATCTTGTTTTTATATTTATGCATTTTATCATTATTATGTTTATCATGGATCCATGAATTATGTATTGTATGTTTTAACATATATTGTATAATTAAAATATAAAATACACATTTTAATACTTTGATTTATCTAGCGCTCCTTAGCATATTATCACATCTTACTATTATTTCTTACTAGGAATAGCTAGGGACCCTTTGCTTTTAGGAGCTGCTGATAATCTATTTGGTTTAGCGCTGATAGACATCTCTTTAGACTCATTGCCCCAAAGAAATCAGCTCTTTTACCTGTAAAAAAAAATACAAACAACCCCCCCAACAGTAAAACCCACCACCCACACAACCAACCCCCCAAATAAAATACTATCTAAAAAAACCTAAGCTCCCCATTGCCCTGAAAAGGGCATTTCGATGGGCATTGCCCTTAAAAGGACTTCTGCCCGTCTGGAGGATCACTTCGCCCAGCTTGGATGAAGACTTCTCCCAGCTTCGTTGAGGACTTCGGCCCGGTTGGATGAAGACTTCTGGTGCTTCCTTGTGGATGGATGTCCAGTCTTCAGAACAGTAAGTCGATCTTCAGGGAGTTAGTGTTAGTTTTTTTTAAGGGTGTATTGGATGGGTTTTATTTTTTAGATTAGGGTTTGGGCCGCAAAAGAGCTAACTGCCCTTTTAAGAGCAATGCCATCCAAGCCTTTTCAGGGCAATGGGAAGCTTAGGTTTTTCTAGATAGTATTTTAATTAAGGGGTTGGTTGTGTGGGTGGTGGGTTTTACTGTTGGGGGGTTGTTTGTATTTTTTTTTTACAGGTAAAAGAGCTGATTTCTCTGGGGCAATGCCCGAAAAAGGCCCTTTTAAGAGCTATTGATAGTTTAGTTTAGGCTAGGGTTTTTTTCTATTTTTTTATTTTTTTATTTTGATAGGGCTATTAGATTAGGTGTAATTAGTTTAAAGATCTTGTAATTTGTTTATTATTTTCTGTAATTTAGTGTGTTTTTTTGTACTTTAGCTAATTTAATTTAATTTATTTAATTGATGTTAATTTAGTTAATTTATTTAATTGTAGTGTATTGTTAGGTGTTATTTGTAACTTAGGTTAGGTTTTATTTTACAGGTACTTTTGTATTTATTTTAGCTAGGTAGTTATTAAATAGTTAATAACTATTTAATTACTAATCTACCTAGTTAAAATAAATACAAACTTGCCTGTGAAATAAAAATAAACCCTAAGATAGTTACAATGTAACTATTAGTTATATTGTAGCTAGCTTAGGGTTTATTTTATAGGTAAGTATTTAGTTTTAAATAGGAATTATTTAGGTAATAATATTAATTTTTATTTAGATTTATTGTAATTATATTTAAGTTTGGGGGTGTTAGGGTTAGGGTTAGACTTAGGTTTAGGGGTTAATAAATTTAATATAGTGGCGGCGACGTTGAAGGCAGCAGATTACGGGTTAATAAATGTAGGTAGGTGGCAGCAATGTTAGGGACGGCAGATTAGGTGTTAATAATATTGAAATAATGTTTGTGAGGCGGAAGTGTGGCGGTTTAGGGGTTAATATGTTTATTATAGTGGCGGCAACGCTGGGGGCGGCAGATTAGGGGTTAATAAGTGTAGATAGGTTGCGCTGACATTGGGGGTGGGAGATTAGGCGTTAATAAATATAATGTAGGTGTCGGCGATGTTGGGGGCAGCAGATTAGGGGTTAATACATATAATGTAGGTGACAGTGGTGTCCGGAGCGGCAGATTAGGGGTTAATAAATATAATGTATGTGTCGGCGATGTTGGGGGCGGCAGATTAGGGGTTAATAAGTGTAAGATTAGGGGTGTTTAGACTTGGGGTTCATGTTAGGGTGTTAGGTGTAAACATAAATTTTATTTCCCCATAGGAATCAATGGGGCTGTGTTACTGAGTTTTATGCTGCTTTTATGCAGGTGTTAAACTTTTTCTCAGCCGGCTCTCCCCATTGATTCCTATGGGGAAATCGTGAACAAGCACGTACGACCAGCTCACCTCTGACTTAAGCAACGCTGGTATTGGAGTGCTGTAAGGAGCACAATTTTGCTCAAAACTCACTTCTTGCCTTTTAACGCCGGGTTTGTAAAAACTCGTAATACCAGCGCTGCTAAGTTAGCGGTGAGACAATACTGCGAGTCGTTCGCACCACATAGCCTCTAACGCAAAACTCGTAATCTAGCCGTATGTTTCTTTCTTTCTTTCTTTATGATTATAAGATTATAATACTTTTTATAATGCCCTATTTTAAGTACAACAAAAAGTGTTTTCCTGGTGCTTTAATTTCTTGTATTTTAATAACTCTTTGTTATGTTAATCTCACTAATACACTGCAGAAAGTGTTACTAATGAAATCATTGGCAAACGAAGTGTTAAGAAAAAAAATAGTACTTTTTTTATAATCTAATTAATGTTCTGATTTTTATCTAGAAGAGATTGTGTAACTATATTTACAATCTGCCATATTCAGTCTCATGCATGATAGTATTACATTTGAACTTATGGACTTACAACAAGCTAATTAAATCTATAATTAGATGTGCACTGTAAAAAATCTGCTAACATATATTGGTTCTGTCTGTTGTAGATGGAGCATATAATTTGCATCTCTATATTCAATCAAGCATCAAAAGGCTGAGTCATTAGAACATATGGTGTTTCAAAGTTCTGTATCCTCATCCCTACATAATCATACTGTGTAATTGTATACAGATGTGATAGAGAATATGAATATTTAAGGAAGATTATATTGTGTACAACTGACAACTGTACATAGATTTGTATTAAGAGTTTTGGATTCCTCCATAGAATTATATATTTAAGTTGAAAAATTAATTTGGGAATATGTCTCCTGTTTTTGTTTGATTTGGAAAAGAGAGAAAATCAATTAAAAAAAATGATCTGAACAAAATGAAAAACAAAAAAAAAGAGTATAATTGGTCAGAATTCTGCAATATGTGTGACTGTTACATTTATAATATACAGTTATTCAAATGATAAAAAAAGCAAGAGCAATTTCTTTGTGTGAATTATTTAAACTCTAATGTCTTTGGATTCCTTTATTAAGGATGCTCAGATGATGTCTGCTATGAAGTATTAGGTCACTGTAGATCAGCGTTATACAATTAGAGATTGCAAATGTTAATTAGGGCTACAAAACCAATTTCCTCTCTAGAATATGACAAATTCTATTTGATCTCTTTAGTGTTTCTATGAGAAAACTGCTAATATAATTAAGCAAAACTGTGGAAATTGTTAACTTGAAATTATTATCCTACATTAATATGCATGCATAAAGTCACACTGTGTTCATATCAGTCTTAGAAATATGATTTATATATTCAGCTAAGACATATTCCAGAAGCTAAGAAATATATATATATATATATATATATATATATATATTTTATATATTGTAATAAATATGCATATGATTTAAAAATGATAAGAATATGGTCGGTAACCCATAGTTTACGTGTCAGGTGGAAACTGTTGCTATCATACCTATTCAGCAGCCATACAACATTACACACAAATCACACACTGGGAGAGATGTACTAAAATACCTAAGGACATAGTTCCCAGATAGGGAACCTGTCCACTTATCTTCCCAGGGAGCAGGCATGCAGATGAACAGTGTAACAGCAGATACGATTGCATACGTTTTTCCTCGTGCAGCACCAATCCCCTGCTCTCATGCAATCAATTGAGCAAGAAAGGAATGTGGCTGCACCTCACTGACGAGGCCCATAGGAGGTTGAAATGATCGTCTGGGGCTGTCATGTTCCTTGTTCAGAGAAGAATTGCCTGGTATTTCGGGGCTGAACTGACCTTACTTGACGGGATCAGACTGATATACTTCAGTAAAGTTTTCCTCTGTGAAAAGCACACTGGCCTAAAAGAGGCTTCTCCTGGGTGGTAAATCGCCATAGAACTAGCTGATGAGCTGTTGTTCGTTCCTGGTAGAGTGTTTCTCTCTTCGTATGCATATATATATATATATATATATATATATATATATATATATATATATATATATATATATATATATAATGTATATATATATATATATATATATATAATGTGTGTGTATATATATATATATATATACATACATATATATATATATATATATATATATATATATATATATAATAGCAAGTGGTGAAGGATCCAAACGGATGGGTTCCGTATCCAGCAAAAACTTCACACAGCAGGCACAGCAGGAATAGATAATCCGTTTAATGTGTAAATAACCAAACATTTCAGCCCTCACATGGGCTTTTGTCAATGGTAAACATAAGCCAGGACAGACAGAACACATACTGCTACCCTCCACCTTTAAATACCAACCTCCCTTAAGTCATAGCCAATCACTACGCCCGAGCAGTACACACCAATAAGTAACGAGTAACTGCAAATAGCTGTAGAGACAAGACACAACACCTGTGAACGGATCAGCTGGCTCAACCCCTAGCTTGTCATGCATAGACTCATGCATAGACAAATGAGTCAAGCTCATTACTATGTAAAGCAAGCACACACGTGAAATGTGGGCAGTACCACAAGCTGACAGGGGCCAATACGACAGCAGCAATAAACACCCAAAACAATTAAAGTGTAAATAAAGAGAACATAGTTACAGGGGCTTAATTCAACATAATAATATAAATCTAGAAGTGCGGGTAGCACCCTCTATACTCATAGGTATCAAGGTGACAGACCCAAAAAGATTGATCTAACCCCAGCATATTAACAAACGATAGATGCAAGAACATAGTGTGTATAATATAATACATATCAACTATGCTAAGGGACCAATACCGGCCACATTATTAGCAGGGGAGTTAGAAAAGATACATCATATAACAAACAGACACGGATGAAAATCTTCATCTGGTCTTATAGCAGCAGCCAAAGTCAATGTTTGTGTTTAGTCCACGGGAGGTAACCGTGTCAAGGTTGAATATCCAACGTGCTTCCAGTTGTAGTAGTCTCTGTCCTCTGTCACCCCCCCTGTTAGAGCGGGGTACATGATCAATCAGGATGGTGCGAAGTGATGCATTTTAGTGTCCAGCATTGAGAAAGTGACGTGCCACCGGATGGTCTGAACGTCCTTTGTCAAGAGCCTGCCGTATAGCAGCCTTATGGTTAGCAAATCTTTCCCTGAAGGATGTCACTGTCTTTCCAATATAATACATGGAGCACAGGCAGATAATGGCGTAAATGACAAAGTCAGACGTACATGTGAGCCTGTGGTTAATCTTAAACCACTTGTTGGTGTGCAGGTGTTGGAATGAATTCCCAATGATGAGGCTATTGCATGTCACACAGTTGCCACACCTATAACATCCCGGCTTACCCTTGGGTAGCCAACCTTGTCTTGCATAACAATGCACGGGATCATTTAGTACTAGCAAATCTCATAGATTGCTAGCCCTCTTGTACACCATCCGTGGTTTTGGTACATCTGAAAATGGTAGGCTGGAAACCTTGGACAGCATCAGCCAATTTTTCTTGATGGTGGCACCCATTAGTTCAGACCCAGGAGTATAGGTGGTGAGGAAATTCAATCGATCACGGGTCTCAGTAGTAGGCTTCCTGGCGATCACAGCATCCTGTGTCCATTCACTGGCTTTCTGATGTTGTTGTTCAATCAAAGACAACGGATACCCCCATTTGAGAAATCTTTGGGACATCTCTTCAAGTTGTGATACTTTGCGTATGTCATCCGTATTGTTGCGGACCACCCGCAGGAGCTGCAAGGAACTCACCCCATCTTTTTGGAACCTAGGATGAAAGCTGTTGTAATGGAGTGTAGAGTTCCTATCAGTCTCTTTCTTATATAGGGTGGTATGTAGTGTACTTATACCCTCCATCTCAACTTTAAAAATCTCTAAGTCAAGGAAATGTATACAGTCAGTGCTTTGCTCCATTTTGAACCGAATAGTCGAGTCGAGTGTAGTGAGATCATTCACCCATTCAGTCAGAGAGACAGGAGTACAACTCCAAATCAAAAACACATTGTCTATGTATAAAATTTGAGTGGCAACTGTTTGGAAAAAATATATTGTTGCTCATACATAGCCATGTAAATGTTGGCGTAGGATGGGGCCATATTAGACCCCATCGCCGTACCCATGGTTTGAAGGTAGAAAGACTCTTCAAAACGAAAAAAGTTTTTTTCCAAACAGAATTCTATAAGATGTAGTAGGAACTCAATAGGGGGGCCCACATAGTGTGTTTTGTTTATAAGGGCTTGTCTAATCATGGCTATCCCATGTGCATGGGGAATGACCATATACAAACTCACCACGTCCATGGTTACCAAAATGTCAGTGGGGTTAATGTCCTCAATATTTCTCAACAAGTTAATCAATTCAAATGAATCTTTAAGGTGCGCTTGGGTATTCTGAACCAAAGGCTGTAAACAAAAATCTACAAATTCAGCCAGTGGCTGTAATAATGACCCCCTTGCAGACACAATGGGTCTGCCAGGGGGTTTATCCAATCACTTGTGGATTTTGGGGAGCAAATCGGGCAAATCGGGTAATCCACAGTAAGGTAACCTAGTGCGTCCTCATCAATGACACTAGCTTGATAAGCCAAATTAAGAAATTCATCAATCTCTTTTTTGTACATTCTAGTAGGATTAATGTGAAGTTTACGGTAGGTAGTGGTATCAAGTAATTATCTCATAGCCTCAGTTTTATATTGGGAGTAATCCAAAATTACAGTTGCTCCTCCCTTATCTAACCCCAGCATATCAACAAACGATAGATGCAAGAACATAGTGTGTATAACATAATACATATCAACTATGCTAAGGGACCAATGCCGGCCACATTATTAGCAGGGGAGTTAGAAAATATACATCATATAACAAACAGACATGGATGAAAATCTTCATCTGGTCTTATAGCAGCAGCCAAAGTCAATGTTTGTGTTTAGTCCACGGGGGGTAACCGTGTCAAGGTTGAATATCCAACATGCTTCCAGTTGTAGTAGTCTCTGTCCTCTGTCACCCCCCCCCCTGTAAGAGCAGGGTACATGATCAATCAGGATGGTGCGAAGTGATGCAATTGAGTGTCCAGCATTGAGAAAATAAGGTGCCACCGGCTGGTCCAAACATCCTTTGTCAAGAGCCTGCCATATAGCAGACTTATGGTTAGCAAATCTTTCCCTGAAGGATGTCACCGTCTTTCCAATATAATCCAAAACAAATGATTGAAGAAGAGATACCAATAGTATTATTTAATTAAATACAATGTTTGCTACCTGGTGAGTATAATTATATACTGAATAGACAAGAGAGAAAGAATTGCACCAAAATAAGATGCAAATCAAAGACCAGGGTATAAAGCAAAAAACACAAATATATCAATGAAATACCAGAATTATTCAAATATTTTTGCAATTTATTAGAACACACCTTCATGTAATACATGAATCAAAAAGGGAATCAAGTCAATGACTCTGTACAACATAAATATGAAAGATAAATGATGTAAACCAACAAACACACACACACAAGGGACAGACAAAAAAATCACATGGGTCCCACTTGCAGCTCTAAATTCAACCTAAGCCGGCAAAAATAAATAGGCATAACAGATGTTCAAGATAAAAAATCCATCCATATAATGATGAGATGAGTATGAAAAAACAGCAAACACATGCGTTGTATGAAACTGGATGAGTTATGGTGATGAAGGAATAAGTCAATATGTGACTTCAATCACACAGATGATATGTAGATGAATGATTAAACAGATGATGATGACAAAATCAAATGACTTAGGTGAAGTTAGAGACATGCAGTATATTGCAGCAACCAGTATATCACTTATGCAATGATGATGGTGGAGTGTGGGGGATATAACAAGTAGAAGGTCTTAACAGGGGCGAGTATATTTGTAACAATGTAATCCAATACGGTTATTAGGCAGTTCATATAACACTCAAAGCCCCTGATGCTGATCATACATGCGATCCTCCAGGTATTACTTACGACCGCACCACACTCGCAACCAACTCTCTGACCGGCAGAGATGACGAAACAGTCCCACTGGTATATGCTGCTCAACACGGATAAAGTAAGGTGGGGGGATCCCACTGACAGAAAGCGCTGCTGTTGCACGTTTCACTCCCAATCTGCATCTAGGAGCTTGTTCCGGGTTATGACGTTACACGTCTCAACGTCTCTTTTTATTGGTAGGAAAACATACGTTTCTTGCATACGTCACAGTGCCTTAAAGCGGCCATCCAAACTTTCATAGTTGTAAATCATTTAAAGGGGAAATGCCTATACTTCATAGAAATGGTATGACAGAGTGATAATAAAGCAATTCATACAAAACAAACAAACACAGACACAAGGACAAACAAATGGATACTAAAATTAAACAAAATAACTTTTACCTACTATTTACAAACAATTATTATTTACAAACAAATATTGGTGACTAAATACTGTATTAATCATATCTCTAAGATACTATTACATAAACTATTGGGTAATACTTATTTTAGCATTGTGTGCGCTTAAATGTTATACAGACAGCTAGTTAACTGCATCTAAATATTGATGTATTAAATCATGAAATTAATTTATAAATTCATAAACTTGAACCACCACTTCGAAATCGCGTGTGGGGAGCTGGGCTAGCCACACTGGGAGGATTCCAGCTACTGAGAGCAGAAAGGAGCAACTAATGCATAAACCAAAATGGTTTATTTTTTTTGGGAGAAAAGATACAAATTCAAGTTTTTCATTTAGTCCACTAGGGGACAGAGTATTAAGGTGGTAAATCCATCGTGCTTCTTTTTGAAGGAGGATAGTATCAATATCCCCACCTCTTCTGTGTGGGTTTACTTTCTCAATTTCTATAAACTCCAAGCCATGCAGCTTGGAGTTATGATATTTAGCAAAATGTCTGGCGATTGGACTGTCCACATCTACATTTTTAATATCGTCTCAATGTTCATAAATTCTTTTCCTGAATTCCCTATAGGTTTTGCCTATGTAGAAGCAAGGACATGTGCAGGATAATAGATAAATAATACCCATACTAGAGCAATTAATGAAAGATCTAATCTGATATTTTTTATGTGTGCTGGTTTCAAAAGTTTTTGTTCTTTTCACAAATGTACAGGCTACACAATGGCCACAGGGGGAGCAACCAAAGATATTTTGTGAGTGATTTGACAACCAATTTTTAGGGGTTGCTTTAACAAATTCACTTTTCACTAGAAGATCCTTAAGGTTACTCGCTCTCCGTGCAGTCATTGAGGGGAAATCCTCAATACATTCAGATAAGTCCTCATCCTGAGTCAACAAGTACCAATTATTCTTAAGAATCATTCCTAATTTATCCCAATGGGAATTTAATTTGGTTATGAAATGTACTTTGTTGTCTACAGGGGGTTGGATCCTCTGACTATAGAGGAGATTAGATCTTTCTTGCATCAATGCTGTCAGGATAGGTAAAGTCCAGAGTTAGACCCAAATGCTAGAATGAGGTTAATAACACCCTAGCACAGTGAGTATATACCAGGACCTGACCCTGCAACAGCTGTAGTATAATATATACTCACAGTAATAGACTGGAAGATGACACAGCAGGGTCAGGAGAAGAAACTTTGTGTAGAAAGGGTTAATCAATAGAGTAATCAGGCAAGCAATGTCCAGCAACGTGTAATCAGGCAGGTAATGGTTAACCAATAGAATAGTCAGGCAAGCAATATCCAGTAACGTGTAATCAGGCAGATAGGGGTTAACCAATAGAGTAGTCAGGTAAGCAGTGTCCAGCAACGTGTTATCAGGCAGGTAGGGGTTAACCAATAGAGTAGTCAGGTAAGCAGTGTCCAGCAACGTGTTATCAGGCAGGTAGAGGTTAACCAATAGAGTAGTCAGGTAAGCAGTGTCCAGCAACGTGTTATCAGGCAGGTAGGGGTTAACCAATAGAGTAGTCAGGTAAGCAGTGTCCAGCAACGTGTTATCAGGCAGGTAGGGGTTAACCAATAGAGTAGTCAGGTAAGCAATGTCCATCAACGTGTTATCAGGCAGATAGGGGTTAACCAATTGAGTAGTCAGTTAAGCAGTGTCCAGCAACGTGTTATCAGGCAGGTAGGGGTTAACCAATAGAGTAGTCAGGTAAGCAGTGTCCAGCAACGTGTTATCAGGCAGGTAGGGGTTAACCAATAGAGTAGTCAGGTAAGCAATGTCCAGCAACGTGTTATCAGGCAGGTAGGGGTTAACCAATAGAGTAGTCAGGTAAGCAGTGTCCAGCAACGTGTTATCAGGCAGGTAGGGGTTAACCAATAGAGTAGTCAGGTAAGCAGTGTCCAGCAACGATATCCGGTAGGTAGGGGATAAGGGTTCAGAATAAACAGGCACAGATTCAGGAATAAATTTGTACTCACAAAAGCCCACGAGTAAAACAAACAGGCACCGATGAGAGGAGACGCCGGAATAAGAAGGCCTCCTGACGTCATCGGAAGGGCCGACAGGAACAGGGTTGCTAGGCAACCAATGAAAGCACTACCGCGCTGTAGAAAGAAGCGATCAGCAGCTGAGCGATCGCGACAGTGCCCCCACCTCAAGGGCCCCTCCGGGGAACCCGAACAGGCTTCGAAGGATTCTGGGCGTGGAACCGTTTGATCAAAGCAGAGGCACAGACATGAGAAGCAGGTTCCCAAGAACGTTCAGTGATGGGATATCCCTTCCAATGGACCAAATAGTACAGATGGTTATCCCGTAATCTGGAATCAAGAATTTGACTGATCTCAAATTCTGAAGTACCATCCACAAGGAACGGAGAGGGAACTCTACACTTGGTGGAAAACCGGTTAGAGACTGCTGGTTTAAGAAGAGATACGTGAAAGACAGGGTGAATCTTCAAGTTGTCTGGTAAAGCCACCCTGTAGGCAGTAGAACATACCTTGGAAACAATCCTGAATGGTCCGATGTATTTGGGACCCAATTTAGCACAGGGTTGTTTGAGTCGGATGAATCTGGTGGAAATCCAAACCTTGTCTCCAGTCCGAAAAGAGGGCGCCTTCCGGCGTCTACGATCAGCAAATCGTTTATACTTTTGAGTAGAGAGAAGAAGGATTTCCCGAATCTTCTTCCAGTGTTTACAAAGACTTCTCACTGTACGATCTGCTCCAGGAACTCCAGAACCTCCCGAAGACATAGGAAAAGTTCTAGGTTTGAATCCATAGGCTGCCTTGAAAGGAGAAGTCTGTAAAGAAGAGTTGAAGCGGGAATTTTAAGCAAGTTCTGCTAAAGTAAGAAGTTGAGACCAATTGGAGTGTTGATGATTAACATAGTGCCTGAGATAGGACTCAAGAGATTGATTTACCAGCTCAGTTTGCCAGTTGGACTGAGGATGATGCGCAATAGAAAGAGATATGGTAACTCCAAACTGTTTGCACAGAGATTTCCAAAATCTTGAGACAAACTGAACTCCTCGATCAGAAACGATGTCCAAAGGAAAACCATGTAATCTGGTGATATGGAGAATAAACAATTCAGCGAGTTTCTGGGCCGATGGTAATCCAGTTAATGGAACAAAATGAGCTGCTTTGGAAAACCTGTCTACCACCACCCATATGGTCTTGTTTCCGGCAGAATTAGGAAGATCTGTAATAAAGTCCATGGAAACATGAGACCAGGGATAGTACGGAACAGGCAGAGGTTGTAAGAGACCAAGAAGTAATGATAAGGATTGTTTATTAGAGGTACAGGAATTACAAGCTGCAACATAATCTTTGACATCTTTGCCCATGGAAGGCCACCAGACATGTTGTTTGAGTCTCCACAAAGTATTACGTACTCCTGGATGTCCAGACAGAACATTATCATGAGCCCAACAAAGAAGTTTTAGGCGGTATTCAGTAGGTACAAATAAGATCCCAGGAGGTATGTCATAAGATGAAGGAACAGAAGCTTGACCAGACTGTAATGCTTGTAGAGGAAACGTAGATAACTGAGCCAGAACTTTAGCAGGGCGAAGAATGGGTTCAGAATCCAGAAACGTAGAATCAGAAGCCAGAAATTGTCTAGATAAGGCGTCTGCTTTCGTATTCTTAGAGCCAGGAATATAAGAGAGGACAAAATTAAATCTGGAGAAGAACAGAGCCCATCGGGCTTGACGTGAGTTGAGGCGTTTGGCAGTATGAAGATACAGAAGATTTTTATGGTCTGTGAGTATAAGAAATGGTAGAACAGTGCCTTCAAGCAGATGTCTCCATTCTTTCAAAGCCATTTTAATAGCTAACACTTATTTGTTTCCAACGTCATAATTCAGTTCGGAGGTATTGAACTTCTTGGAGAAAAATCCCACAGGTAGAATCTTGCTAGAAACAGGATTTCGCTGAGATAGTACTGCCCCAGCAGCAATCAGAGAAGCATCCACTTCAAGAATGAATTGAAGAGTCGGAACAGGAAGGCAAAGAATGGGAGCCGAAGTAAATGCAGACTTTAGAGATTCAAATGCCTGTAAGGCTGGATCAGACCAATGCTTGCAATCCTGACCCTTTTTAGTAAGAGCAGTAAGGGGTGCTGAGATGTTAGCAAAGTCCTTTATGAACTTACGATAATAATTGGCAAACCCCAGGAATCTTTGAAGAGATTTTAAGGAAGTAGGTCTAGGCCAGTCTAGGATAGCCGACAGTTTGTCAGAATCCATCTTGAATCCAGACGGAGAAATAATGTAACCCAAGAAAGGAATAGATTCTTGATGAAAAGAACACTTTTCAAGCTTGGCAAAAAGAGAATTTTCACGTAATCTCTGGAGTACTAATGTAACATGATGAATGTGATCCTGTACAGTCCGGGAATAAATCAGAATATCATCAATATAGATAATAACAAATTGATTAAGATAGTCTCTGAAAATATCATTAACGAAATGTTGGAAAACTGCAGGGGCATTGCATAACCCAAAAGGCATAACTAAATATTCGTAGTGTCCAAACCTAGTGTTGAAGGCAGTTTTCCACTTGTCCCCTTTATGAATTCTGACCAAATTATATGCCCCACGAAGATCCAATTTGGTGAAGATGGAAGCACCCTGGAGACGATAAAATAATTCGGGAATGAGAGGGAGTGGATAACAATTCTTGATTGTAATTTGATTAAGAGCCCGATAATCAATGCAAGGACGAAGACCTCCATCTTTCTTTTCCACAAAGAAGAAACCTGCCCCTACTGGAGAAGAAGAAGGGCGGATAAAACCTCGGGCCAAATTATCCTTGATATATTCCTCAAGTGAAACATTCTCTTGACGAGAAAGTGGGTAAGTTTTACCCTTAGGTAGAGGTGCTCCTGGTAATAAGTCAATGGGACAATCAAAGGTCCGGTGAGGAGGTAATACTTCAGCATCTTTTTTGGAAAAGACATCACAGAAAGAATAATATTGTTCAGGCAAAGAATCAGGAACGTCCAAAACTGCCACAACAGTACTAGAAGTTTTGGGAGAATTCCGTAAACACTGTGTGAAACAAGAAGATACCCAAGCAAAAAGCTCTCCTTTGGACCAGGAAAAAACTGGATCATGTAGTTGAAGCCAAGGAAGTCCCAAAATGAGGGGAAACTGTGGAGAAGAAATGATGTCAAAGCAAATGGTTTCGGAATGAAGTACTCCTACAGACATGAGAAGAGGAATGGTAGAATATCGAATGAAACCAGAACCTAAAGGTTGACCACTGACAGTAGTGACTTTAATTATTTGGCTCTTGGAAAGCAAAGGAATACGAAAAGCATTGACAAACTCTGAATCCATAAACATTCCTGCAGCTCCAGAGTCGATGAGTGCTTGAGCCTGAAATTTGGTGTTGCCAAAGCGGACAGTAACCGGAACAAACAGCTTGGGATTGAGGGAAGAAAAAGAACTTTGGCTTAACTCAGCCCCTCTTCCTGGAGTTAAGCCCTGGCTTTTACTGGACGAGTTGGACAATCTTTTAACATATGCCCCTTAATACCGCAGTACAGACATAGTCCCAGATTACGCCTTCTGAGACGTTCAGCTTCGGATAATTTAATAGCACCAACCTCCATGGGTTCACTTGACTCAGAGATAGAAGTATTAGGAGTAGGAAGTTTTGGAGAATGAGGCATAGGACGAAAGGGAGATCTGATAAAGGATCTTCTGTTACGGTCACGTTCATGGAGATGCTCAGAGTAACGAGCATCAAGCTTGATACATAGGTTGATAAGATCTTCTAGAGAATCTGGAAGATCCCTATAAACCAATTCGTCTTTCAAACGATCACAAAGACCTTTACGAAATGCTGCACGCAGTGCCCCATGATTCCACATAATTTCAGCAGCTAAAGTCCGGAATTCTATAGCGTATTGTGCTACAGAAAGAGATCCTTGTCTTAAATCTAAAAGTCCTGCTTCATCCGCCGCTGATCTACCAGGTTTATCAAACACAGAAGAAAATATAGATACAAAAGTGTCAATATCCTGGAGCAAAGGATCATCCTTTTCCAACAGTGGAGAAACCCAAGCCAGGGCTTTACCCTTCATAAGAGAAATTAAAAAGGTGATCTTGGAGGAAGAGGAACCAAACATCTGAGGATTATTTCTGAAGTGAAGGCGGCACTGATTAAGAAATCATCGACAGTCTTCAGGATTGCCGTCATATTTATCCGGTAGGGGAATTCTAGGAATAAATTGTTCTGCAGGTTGTGGCGGATTAAATGCAGGGTTAGAGCTGGCCACAGGAACAACAGGTGTTGCCGAGACTTGAGAAGGAGGAGAAAGATTATGCAAAAGAGCAGTTATTTGATCCAATTTAGAATCCAGGGATTGCAGGTGTGCAGAGTGGGTTCCAAGAAGCTGTCCCTGTAGAGCTACAGCTCTGGATAACTCACCAGGGTCCATTATATGGCCTGTTTGTAGTGTCAGGATAGGTAAAGTCCAGAGTTAGACCCAAATGCTAGAATGAGGTTAATAACACCCTGCGACAGCTGTAGTATAATATATACTCACAGTAATAGACTGGAAGATGACACAGCAGGGTCAGGAGAAGAAACTTCGTGTAGAAAGGTAATCAATAGAGTAATCAGGCAAGCAATGTCCAGCAACGTGTAATCAGGCAGGTAATGGTTAACCAATAGAATAGTCAGGCAAGCAATATCGAGTAACGTGTAATCAGGCAGATAGGGGTTAACCAATAGAGTAGTCAGGTAAGCAGTGTCCAGCAACGTGTTATCAGGCAGGTAGGGGTTAACCAATAGAGTAGTCAGGTAAGCAGTGTCCAGCAACATGTTATCAGGCAGGTAGAGGTTAACCAATAGAGTAGTCAGGTAAGCAGTGTCCAGCAACGTGTTATCAGGCAGGTAGGGGTTAACCAATTGAGTAGTCAGGTAAGCAGTGTCCAGCAACGTGTTATCAGGCAGGTAGGGGTTATCCAATAGAGTAGTCAGGTAAGCAATGTCCAGCAACGTGTTATCAGGCAGGTAGGGGTTAACCAATAGAGTAGTCAGGTAAGCAGTGTCCAGCAACGTGTTATCAGGCAGGTAGGGGTTAACCAATTGAGTAGTCAGGTAAGCAGTGTCCAGCAACGTGTTATCAGGCAGGTAGGGGTTAACCAATAGAGTAGTCAGGTAAGCAATGTCCAGCAACGTGTTATCAGGCAGGTAGGGGTTAACCAATAGAGTAGTCAGGTAAGCAGTGTCCAGCAACGTGTTATCAGGCAGGTAGGGGTTAACCAATTGAGTAGTCAGGTAAGCAGTGTCCAGCAACGTGTTATCAGGCAGGTAGGGGTTAACCAATAGAGTAGTCAGGTAAGCAGTGTCCAGCAATGATATCCGGTAGGTAGGGGATAAGGGTTCAGAATAAACAGGCACAGATTCAGGAATAAAGTGGTACTCACAAAAGCCCACGAGTAAAACAAACAGGCACCGATGAGAGGAGACGCCGGAATAAGAAGGCCTCCTGACGTCATCGGAAGGGCCGACAGGAACAGGGTTGCTAGGCAACCAATGAAAGCGCTACCGCGCTGTAGAAAGAAGCGATCAGCAGCTGAGCGATCGCGACAAATGCACGATGTCTTGCTTTCTTTAGTGTCCTTTTAGAATAGCCTCTTAATAGGAACCTTTCCATCATTTCTGAAGCTTGTTTATTAAATGTATATGTATCTGAACATGCCCTTGGTAAACGTAAAAATAATATATAGGAGGACCGACTGAAGGTATCAGTCAATACGTGGATTCTTTTTTGAAGCCCTTCTTACCTGAGTTAAGAACATTCACCCAAGACTCTATTGATGCTATTAGGAAACTTGATGGAATTGTTATCTCTGAAAAAACACTTTTGGTATCTCTAGACGTGGAATCATTATATTCCTCGATCCCTCACAATATAGGGATCCAAATGAGTGAAAACTTTTTGAAAACAAGGGGAAATGACTTTAACATGCATACAATATTTGTAATCCAACTTTTGGAATTTGTACTTAAAAATAATATATTCATGTTTAATGGAAAATATTATAGACAATTACGAGGTACCACCACAGGGGGCCACGTGTGCCCCCACCTATGCCTGCCTGCACCTGGGATTCTGGGAAAACCAGGTAGTATTTGGAGATCTGGCGGCATGGGTGGAGGCACACGTGACCCTATGGTTTCGGTACGTGGATGATATACTGATACTGTGGGAAGGCACTACAGAAGAACTACAAGAATTTGTAGGAATCCTTAACAAAAATGAATTTAATATCTTTCTGACATGTACAACTAGTTATTCCAGTATTAGTTTTCTTGATTTACTTATAAGTAAAAAAGGTAATCAAATCCACACAGAAGTATACAGAAAACCTACGGCATCAAATAGCATCTTGCTAGAGAGTAGCCATCACCCAAAGAACTTAAAGAACATTATTCCGTATGGGCAATTTTTATGTTTACGAAGGACATGTTCAGATACATATACATTAAATAAACAAGTTTCAGAAATGATGGAAAGGTTCGTATTAAGAGCCTATTCTAAAAGGACACTAAAGAAAGCAAGACATCGTGCACTGATGCAAGAAAGATCTAATCTCCTCTATAGGGTCCAACCCCCTGTAGACAACAAAGTACGTTTCAAAAACAAATTCAATTCCCATTGGGATAAATTAAGAATGATTCTTAAGAATAATTGGTACTTGTTGACTCAGGATGAGGACTTATCTGAATGTATTGAGGATTTCCCATCAATGACCGCACGGAGAGCGAGTAACCTTAAGGATCTTCTAGTGAAAAGTGAATTTGTTAAAGCAACCCCTAAAAATTGGTTGTCAAATCACTCACAAAATATCTTTGGTTGCTTCCCCTGCGGCCATTGTGTAGCCTGTACATTTGTGAAAAGAACAAAAACTTTTGAAACCAGAACACATAAAAAATATCAGATTAGATCTTTCATTAATTGCTCTAGTACGGGTATTATTTTTCTATTATCCTGCACATGTCCTTGCTTCTACATAGGCAAAACCTATAGGGAATTCTGGACAAGAATTTATGAACATCGAGATGATATTAAAAATGTAGATGTGGACAGTCCAATCACCAGACATTTTTCTAAATATCATAACTCCAAGCTGGATGGCTTGGAGTTTATAGGAATTGAGAAAGTAAACCCACACAGAAGAGGTGGGGATATTGATACTATCCTCCTTCAAAAAGAAGCACAATGGATTTACCACCTTAATACTAAAGACTAAATGAAAAACTTGAATTTGTATCTTTTCTCCCAAAAAAATAAACCATTTTGGTTTATGCATTAGTTGCTCCTTTCTGCTCTGATGTGGCTGGAATCCTCCTAGTGTGGTCAGCCCATCTCCCCACACGCGATTTCAAAGTGGTGGTACAAGTTTATGAATTTATAAATTAATTTCATGATTTAATACATCAATATTTACATGCAGTTAACTAGCTGTCTGTATAACATTTAAGCGCACAATGCTAAAATAAGTATTACCGAGTAGTTTATGTAATAGTATCTTAGAGATTTGATTAATACAGTATTTAGTCAGCAATATTTGTTTGTAAATGTTAATTGTTTGCAAATAGTAGGTAATAGTTCTTTTGTTTAATTTTAGTGTCCATTTGTTTGTCCTTGTGTCTGTGTTTGTTTGTTTTGTATGAATTGCTTTATTATCACTCTGTCATACCATTTCTATGAAGTATAGGCATTTCCCCTTTAAATGATTTACAACTATGAAGGTTCGAGATGGCCGCTTTAAGGCACTGTGACATATGCAAGAAACGTATGTTTTCCTACCAATAAAAAGAGACGTTGAGACGTGTAAAGTCATAACCCGGAACAAGCTCCTAGCTGCAGATTGGGAGTGAAACGCGCAACAGGACGCGTCGGTGAGCAGCGCTTTCTGTCAGTGGGATCCCCCCACCTTACTTTACCCGTGTTGAGCAGCATATACCAGTGGGACTTTTTCGTCATCTCTGCCGGTCAGAGAGATGGTTGCGAGTGTTGTGCGGTCGTAAGTAATACCTGGAGGATCGCATGTGTGATCAGCATCAGGGGCTTTGAGTGTTATATGAACTACCTAATAACCGTATTGGATTACATTATTACAAATATACTCGCCCCTGTTAAGACCTTCTACTTGTTATATCCCCCACACTCCACCATCATCATTGCATAAGTGATATACTGGTTGCTGCAATATACTGCATGTCTCTAACTTCACCTAAGTCATTTGATTTTGTCATCATCATCTGTTTAATCATTCATCTACATATCATCTGTATGATTGAAGTCACATATTGACTTATTCCTTCATCACCATAACTCATCCAGTTTCATACAACGCATGTGTTTGCTGTTTTTTCATACTCATCTCATCATTATATGGATGGATTTTTTATTTTGAACATCTGTTATGCCTATTTATTTTTGCCGGCTTAGGTTGAATTTAGAGCTGCAAGTGGGGCCCATGTGATTTGTTTGTCTGTCCCTTGTGTGTGTGTGTTTGTTTGTTTACATCATTTTGCTTTCATATTTATGTTGTGCAGAGTCATTGACTTGATTCCCTTTTTGATTCATGTATTATATGAAGGTATTTTCTAATAAATTGCAAAAATCTTTGAGTAATTCTGGTATTTCATTGATATATCAGTGTTTTGCTTTATACCCTGGTCTTTGATTTACATCTTATTTTGGTGCAATTCTTTCTCTCTTGCCTATTGAGTATATAATTTCCAATATAATACATGGAGCACGGGCAGATAATGGCGTAAATGACAAAGTCAGATGTACATGTGAGCCTGTGGTTAATCTTAAACCACTTGTTGGTGTGCAGGTGTTGAAATGAATTCCCAATGATGAGGCTATTGCATGTCACACAGTTGCCACACCTATAACATCCCGGCTTACCCTTGGGTAGCCAACCTTGTCTTGCATAACAATGCACGGGATCATTCAGTACTAGCAAATCTCGTAGATTGCTTGCCCTTTTGTACCCCATCCGTGGTGTTGGTGCATTTGAAAATGGTAGGCTGGAATCCTTGGACAGCATCAGCCAATTTTTCTTGATGGTGGCACCCATTAGTTTAGACCCAGGAGCATAGGTGGTGAGGAAATTCAATCGATCACGGTTCTCAGTAGTAGGCTTCCTGGCTTTCACAGCATCCTGTGTCCATTCGCTGGCTTTCTGACGTTGTTGTTCAATCAAAGATAACGGATACCCCCGTTTGAGAAATCTTTGGGACATCTCTTCAAGTTGTGATACTTTGCGTATGTCATCCGTATTGTTGCGGACCACCCGCAGGAGCTGCTAGGAACTCACCCCATCTTTTTGGAACCTAGGATGAAAGCTGTTGTAATGGAGTGTAGAGTTCCTATCAGTCTCTTTCTAATATAGGGTGGTATGTAGTGTACTTATACCCTCCGTCTCAACTTCAAAAATCTCTAAGCCAATGAAATGTATACAGTCAGTGCTTTGTTCCATTTTGAACCGAATAGTCGAGTCGAGTGTATTGAGATCATTCACCCATTCAGTCAGAGAGACAGGAGTACAACTCCAAATCAAAAACACATTGTCTATGTACCGACGATAAAATTTGAGTGCCAACTGTTTCGAAAAAATATATTGTTGCTCATACATAGCCATGTAAATGTTGGTGTAGGATGGGGCCATATTAGACCCCATCGCCATACCCATGGTTTGAAGGTAGAAAAACTCTTCAAAATGAAAAAAGTTTTTTTCCAAACAGAATTCTATAAGATGTAGTAGGAACTCAATAGGGGGACCCACATAGTGGGTGTTGTTAATAAGGACTTGTCTAATCATGGCTATCCCATGTGCATGGGGAATGACCGTATACAAACTCACCATGGTTACCAAAATGTCAGTGGGGTTAATATCCTCAATATTTCTCAACAAGTTAATCAATTCAAATGAATCTTTAAGGTGCACTTGGGTATTCTGAACCACAGGCTGTAAATAAAAATCTACAAATTCAGCCAGTGGCTGTAATAATGACCCCCTTGCAGACACAATGGGTCTGCCAGGGGGTTTATCCAATGACTTGTGGATTTTGGGGAGCAAGTACAAAATCGGGCAAATCGGGTAATCCACAGAAAGGTAACCTAGTGCGTCCTCATCAATGACACTAGCTTGATAAGCCAAATTAAGAAATTCATCAATCTCTTTTTTGTACATTCTAGTGGGATTCATGTGAAGTTTACGGTAGGTAGTGGTATCAAGTAATTTGGGAGTAATCCAAAATTACGGTGGCTCCTCCCTTATCCGCAGGCCTAATCATTATGCCACTCTCAGTCGACAGAGACATAATAGCAAGTCTTTAAGCTTTAGTAAGATTATCCCTATAACGTGGTAGGGACTGGTGTAGCTCTGAGATGGTAAAAGTACAAATGTGGTGGAATGTTTTAATAGATAAGTGTGTATTGGGAGGTTCAAAGGTGCTTGTAGCCTTAAAAGGTTTATGTGCATACTCACCTTTATCCTTAAAGAAATCTCTAAGTTCGGACCAGCCGGTGGCACGTCATTTTCTCAATGCTGGACACTCAATTGCATCACTTCGCACCATCCTGATTGATCATGTACCCCGCTCTAACAGGGGGGGTGACAGAGGACAGAGACTACTACAACTGGGAGCATGTTGGATATTCAACCTTGACACGGTTACCCCCAATGGACTAAACACAAACATTGACTTTCGCTGCTACTATAAGACCAGATGAAGATTTTCATCCATGTCTGTTTGTTATATGATGTATCTTTTCTAACTCCCCTGCTAATAATGTGGCCGGTATTGGTCCCTTAGCATAGTTGATATGTATTATGTTATACACACTATGTTCTTGCATCTATCGTTTGTTGATATGCTGGGGTTAGATCAATCTTTGTGGGTCTGTCACCTTGATACCTATGAGTATAGAGGGTGCTACCCTCACTTCTAGATTTATATTATTATGTTGAATTACGCCCCTGTAACTATGTTCTCTTTATTTACACTTTAATTGTTTTGGGTGTTTATGGCTGCTGTCATATTGGCCCCTGTCAGTATTCGCAGCTTGTGGTACCGCCCACATTTCACGTGTGTGCTTACTTTACACAGTAATGGGCTTGACTCATTTGTCTATGCATGACAAGCTAGGGGTTGAGCCAGCTGATCCGTTCCCAGGTGTTGTGTCTTGTCTCTACAGCTGTTTGCAGTTGCTTGTTACTTGTTGGTGTGTACCGCTCGGGCGTCCTGATTGGCTATGACTTAAGGGAGGTTGGTATTTAAAGGTGGAGGGTAGCAGTATGTGTTCTGTCTGTCCTGGCTTATGTTTACCATTGACAAAAGCCCATGTGAGGGCTGAAACGTTTGGTTATTTACACATTAAATGGATTATCTATTCCTGCTGTGCCTGCTGTGTGAAGTTTTTGCTGGATACGGAACCCATCCGTTTGGATCCTTCACCACTTGCTATTGTTTGTTTATTTAGCAGTGCACCAGGTTGTTGCTGTTCTGAGGAGTGCCGTTTCCACTACGCTCTCGCTACATATAAATACATATGTACACACATATAAACAAATATATATATATATATATATATATATATACATATATCTACATCTTTAGATGAGTATATATGTCTATGTTAAAGTCCTTTACCTCTTATTTTTGAGCCCTTATAACTTTTTTGTGCAATATTTTTTTAAATAATCTTTATTAGATGGTGTTATTATGGGTGTAACTGTACTTTGTAATGCATTTTTGATGTATTTTGTGACACTTTTTTATATTGCGAAACAGTTAATAGAGTTCTGAGGATGCAGTAATCACTGTAGCGTAAATCACGATTGCACACAAGCTGAAAAACCCGATGTGCGCAAGCACCCGAGAAATACCCCTTATCGCTTGTGCATAACAGTTAGTGCTCTACTCGTAATCTGGCCCTTAATCAGAAAGTTTGGTGAACACTGTTTTATTGTTTGTTAAATTATTATACTGATTAGTTAGGATTGCTACATGTTTAGTTAGTGCTCTAAAAGAGCTAAGCTTTTGTTTGTAGTTGTTTTTGAAATCACCTGTGAATCTGATTTAAAGTCAACTGTTTTATATGTTTAATTTTGGAATAAAAACTGCTCTTTTCTGCAATTTCAAGTCTGTGAATGTTTATACCTTAGAGGACCATGTTGTTTTGTCTGAAAACAGGTATCCCATGTGATTGCTGAATTTCAATATGGTGGCAAATGTGAGTACAACACTAAATGGTCTGTGGCTATAAAAGATTTCTGAAAAACTGCTGATAGAAAACTTTGCTGTGAAGCTGTCAGACATTTGCATTAAAGATGGAAGAGTTGGTGCAGGCTGTTGCAGTTAAGCAGGAGACTAATCGTTTGCTTGCTGCAGAAGTTAGCAGTTTAACGGAAGCTCAGCGGGAAGACAGAAATGCACTGACAAATGTTCTGTAACAAGTATTGATGCCATCTGCAGTTAACTAAACAATGGACAAACCATGGCAAATTAAAATAAATGACTTTATGCATAAGATGACCGAGGTGGATGATGCTGAAGCCTACATCACAACTTTTAAAAGGATTGCTGTTAGTGAAAAGTGGCCACAGAAGCAGTGGTCAGGGCATCTAGTGGAGAAGGCCAGAAAGCCTATGAGGATTTGTCCCACAGCCAGGCCTAGGATTATAGAAGGCTGAAAATGAAATCCTTACCTGCCTGGGAGTCACACCAGCAATTTGTGCCCAAAGGTTCAATAAATGGACTTATGATGGAGGGAAAGCCCCAAGGGTGCAGATGTATGACTTGTTGAGACTTGCACAGAAATGGGAATAGCTGGAGCTTAACTCAGCTACAAAAGCTTTGGAGATCGTTGTGATGGATTGCTATCTCAGGAGTCTGCCAACAGAACTTTAGCACTAGGTCAGCCAAGGGGACCCAAATGACCCATAGGAAATTATGTGCTTAGTTGAAAGACATCTGACTGCTAAGGACCTGCACAGTATTGATCTTCAATCTAATTCAAGGCGTTCTCATAACAGGACAAGTGAAAGTACTGGAAGAAATAGATAAGCCGGAGGACAAAGTCCTGTACAGATTTCGAGTCATGGTGAGAGATGGCTACCCAGATTTTCACCACAAAGACAAGGAAAAATGAAGGAAAAATAAAATGCTTTAAATGTCAGGAACTTGGACATTTTGCTTGTAACTGCCACATATTGAGGAACCCATGGAATGCAATATGGAAACCAGGGACAGACATAATACTGTACTGACTTGCATTAAGCTGTCTGGAGTAACTAGTGCTACTTTTAAAGACCATTTAAGAACTGTGAGGGTTGAAGGTAAGAGTGTGAAAGAACCCCTTGATTCTGGAAGTGAGGTTACTTTGGTAAAACTTATTTTTCTTAAACCTCAAATATTAGATATAGTGCAATTGCATGATATTATATCTGTACATGGAGACACTCACTCATACCCCCCAGCAGAAGTAGAAGTTATTACAGATATTGGAATGGTTAAATGACATGTAGGTGCAGTACCAGTTTTGCCATATGATATGGTAATAGGCAGAGACTTCCCTTACTTTTGTCAAAAATGGGAAAAATCCCTAGGAAGTCAGGAAATGTGCACAGGGGAAGTACTGGGGCTACCAGAAATAGATAATATTATCCCTTTTTCTAGTGTTGAATTTAAGACAGACAGTGAAAAAGAGTTACCTCTAGTATGCCTGGGTAATGAGGCAGAACCGTCAGAAATTAATGATGCCCCTATTAGAAATGTACTGTTTCAGGATCTAGAAAGTAGTTCTGGTCATTTTCATTCTGAACAGTGGGAAGACCCACATTTAACAGCCAAAAGGGAAAATGTACAGATGATTGAAGGAACTATCACTGACCCTAACAAACCTTTATGTTTTTCCTATTTTAGAGTGAAGCATCATTTACTTTATAGTGTAGAAAAAAGGGGGTTGATGAGGTGGAGCAGTTGTTGGTTCCCAATTCTCACAGAAACATTGTCCTAAACCTTACTCACAGTCATGTGTCAGGGGGTCATTTTGGGATTGAGAAAACCAGGAAGCGAGGTTTAATTGACCAGGTATTTTTTCCACAATAGAGAGATTTTGTAAATTATGTCCAAAATGTCAGAAAAAAGCTCAAGTTTTTTTAACCCACTGAGTGGGTTGCAATGGATTTAGTAGGACCTTTACCTAAATCCACTAAGGGGAACTAATATATCTTAGTTATACTAGATTATGCAATCCTGTATCAAGAAGCAGTACCTACAGTATAAGAAATACATTTTCTAAAAATATTGCACAAGATGATGATGTTTAGCAGAGTGGGCATACCAAGAGAGATTCTTACAGACCAGTGGACCCCTTTTATGTCAAATGTAATAAAAGAATTGTGTAAAATTAAAATTAAGCATCTTAGAATGTAGTACATCACCCCTAAACTGACGGGTAGGTTGTGAGGTTTAATAAAACATTGAAGGCTATGTTGTGTAAAATAATAGACAAAAATGGAAAGAATTGGAATTATTTGTTGCCATACCTCATGTTTTTCTATTAGAGAAGTGTCTCAGTCTTCCACAGGGTTTTTGCCTTCCAAATTACTATATGGTAGACAACCCAGAGGTATATTAGATATTGCTAAAGAGACATGAGAGCAAGAACACATTCCTCACTGCAGTGTTATAGAACACATTGCACTAATGCAAGAGGGAATTTAAGTCATAATGCCAATAAGGTAAAATATGTAAAAGACACAGAAGGCTCAGGAAGTTAGTTACAATAGGAAAGCAAGGCTAAGAGTCTTCCAAATTGGGGATATAGTTATTTTACTGATCCCTACAGTTGAAGCTGGCAAGGGCCGTATGAAAATATTGAACAGGTCAAAGAGGTAAATAATAAAGTAAGACAGGCCAGCAGGAGGAAGCCTGGAGTACATATGGCAGAGATAAACCTCATCAGAAGCAGGCAGTTAAGGAGTTTGTTTAAAAAAATAGAAATGCTTTCTCCCCAGTTCCAGGAAAAACACATGCTATTAAACATGAAATCATTACAGAGCTAGGTAAAAAAAGATTAACTTGAAGCCTTACAGAATACCAGAGGCTAGGAGAGAGGCAGTTAATGCAGAAGTAAGGAAGATGCTAGAATTATGGGTAATTGAAGTATCACAGAGTAAATGGAACAATCCCATTTTTATAGTGCTCAAGCCAAATAGTGAAATTCGATTCTGTAATGATTTTCATAAATTGAATGACATTTCTAAGTTTGATGCTTACCCCTTAAAGAGATTAGGGGACTCTAGATATTTAAGTACTTTAGATTTGACAGAAGGTTACTGGCAGGTTCCCCTGACTGAAAGGGAATAGGTAAAAACATATTTTTCTACACCTGAGCGTAAATTCAAGTATAAAGTGTTAAAGTGAATGTAAATTTTGATGCTAAATTGCCCGGTTTTTAAAACTTCGATTAAAAACAGGGGCACTTTAATTCATCTAAATTTTAATTTCACTCCTGTTGTGAAAAAAAACTTACCTTTTAATCTTCACAGCAGCTCCAGCTTCCTCCACCCGTTTCCTGGGTCTAAAATGAGGCATCCGGCTTCCTCCAATCACAGCAGTGAATCAGGGGGGAAGCTGTGATTGGAGGATGACCTATCAATCATTACTGACATCAGAAATGGCTTGTGAGACTGGAGGAAGCTGGCGCTGCTGTGAAGTTTAAAAGGTAAGTTTTTTGTCACAACAGGATGAAATGTAAATTTTGATGAATTAAAGTGCCCCTGTTTTTAATCAAAGTTTTAAAAACCGGGCACTTTAGCATCAAAATTTACATTCACTTTAATATTTTGGTTGTGTGGTGCCCCAACTACTTTTGAGCGTATGATGGATAGGATAATTAGGCCTCATAGAGAATATGCTGTTGCTTACCTTGATGATGTTGTGATTCACAGTGCAGACTGTGGAACACATCTGCCCCGAGTTCAGGCAGTAGTAAATTCTATCCTAGCTACTAGCCTAAATGCCAACCCTGCTAAGTGCTTTTTAGGAATGCAATGAATATTTGGGTTACACTATTGGAAGGGGACTTCTTAAACCACGTAAGGGCGAAGTTGAGGCTTAATAACTCCAAATTTTACAAAAAGAAATTCTGGTACAAACTGACACATTCACTGATAATGTTAGTCTAAATTGAATTTGCATGAACAGAGGTACTCTGTTATTGAAAAGAAGTGTTGAGCAATCAAATGGGCACTAGAAACCTTAAAATATTACCTCCTAAGAAGAAGATTTAAATTGATTACTGATAATGCACCTTTGACTTTGATGAGGCAAAATTAAAAGAAAAATGCCAGAGTGACTAAGTGGATTATTAGCCTTAAGTTGTTTAATGTCACTATGGAGCATAAGGTTGGAAATGCTCAGGGAAATGCAGATGGTCTTTCTCATGTGCACTGCTTATTAATGAAGGCCACTCATTCACACAGGTCTGAGCTGGGTTGGAGGATATGTCACAGTGTGTCTGGTAGGGTAGTGAAGGGAAGGTATTTAGGACCCAGAATCCTTCATAGTTTTTATCCTCTCAGCTCTCCCTAATTAATTAATTCATTCATTTAGCTGCTGCTAATTAATTAATTAATTAATTAATTAGCAGCAGCTAAATTCTCATTCCTAGGCAGAGCAGAGAATGTTTGTTTTACGAGCTGAGAGCATGACAACAGTGAGCAGTGAAAAAGTATCTCAGAAAGTTTGGTGAAAACTGTTATATTGTTTGTTAGGTTATTCTATGGATTAGTTAGGATTGCTACATGTTTAGTTAGCACTCTAAAAGAGCTAGACTTTTGTTTGTAGTTTTTAAAGCGAAGTGTGGCATATGTTTATTTTTTTAATAAAGCTGCTCTTTTCTGCAATTCTAAGTTTGTGAATGTTTATACTCTAGAGGACCATGTTGTTTTGCCTGAAAACAGCTATCCCATGAGATTGCTTTATCACTATATATCCATATATATACAGTATATATTAAAGTATTTCTTAACACATCTTTGACTTTAGCGACTTGGCGTAGTGCTACTTTGGCTTAGTGCGAGAGTGAAAGTCAGAACAGTGTTTTGTAGCATGCCCCGTAGGTATCTAGAGGGGAGAGGGCATTAGTGTAGCCGCTCTATCTGTCCTCCAAATGTTCAATTGCCTGAGGCTGTCACTCGAGCGATAACATTTTACTTTCCGCTTGTTATATGAGCACAAGAATAGGAGTACTATAGATTAAACTTGAGCAGTGTTAGCTCTCAATGGTGCTAATATGTTTGCCTATAGTTTTCTTTGCTGAATGACGAAGCACATAACAACAGAATGGTTTGTTAGCAAATTATGAACATATATAAGCTAAGGCACAGCTTTTTTGGTTTTGTGAATCATGAGGATAGTGGCTGCACTTCTGGATTCAGGGGTTTCATTCCAACCGATCAGCTCATTTCCCTGTTATTGTGACCTGGCAATTGTTTTCTGCTTACAGCTATCACATTCAAGCTTTATAAATGCACTTTGTAATATTGCAACAACAAAAAAGCTACTTTAGCCTCTTTTGAGTTCAAGAACAGTACCATATATACATTCCTATTGCCAGTCCCAGGGCCTAGACAGATATTGATTGGTGCATACTTTCTATTTGCTTGCTTGCTTTTCACTGAGGCTTATACACAAGGGTATACTTACAAATCTGTGGTTGTAAGTTCTGAAATAGGCACCTGAGGACATGTAAAAAGATCAAATCACCTAGTAAAAGAAAAGCAGCCTTTTTATCATGCAGTGTTAAAACAGTATGCTGTAATTGTATAGTATATAAATATTAACTCTGTTTAAAAAATGTATTACAATCAACTGGGTAAATGGAATTGAGGTATTTTTGAGGACTATTACCCACATCTTTATGTAATACTAAATTACAAGTGCCACACTAAAGATAGCACGTGGCGCAATAAGCAATACTGCAACAGCACGCATATTACAAACTGAAAGTAAACGGTTGTGCTCGAGTGCAAACAAAATTTGTGCTCAATGGATTACTGTGCCTGAGGACCTAGAGTAAAGTGTAAAAGTAAAAATAAAGTTTGCCAAACACATCAAAAACACATTAAAATAAACTATTACACTCATATACACACTTTCTGATAAAAAAAAATATTTAATATAAATATTTATTAATTTTTTATAAGGGTTAAAAAGGATATGGTATATGGCAAGGTATTTGAATGGAAAGATATATATATATATATATATATATATATATATATATATATATATATATATATATATATATATATATATAGTTCCTTAAGGGGAAAGCACAATCTCACCACTTGTTAAGTGCCACGGTGCTCTGCTGTAAATAATCCACAACGTCCACAGAATGCAGGCACTCACTGGTCTTAGTAAAATATAACAATTTATTTAGAAATCATTAAAAAGACATAACGTTTCGGCACCAATATGTGCCTTTGTCAAATTTCAGCATGTAACCAAACAAATATGCAGCACACTTAAAATCAATATGACACACATTTAAAAACATACCCCTTTTAAAGATGTGAGCAAGCTATTACCGCCATGCCTCCACTCGCGTCTTCCCATCCATGGCAATGACGTCACGTACGCACGCTGCGTGCCTAGCGTGATGACGCATGGCACGGCGTTGCCATAGCGACGTCGGATAGCCACACGCGTCAGAGTAGGGAGTGACTTAATCACGCATACAGATTACTATCAGGGACGTCTGTGTGTACTTGTTGCTAACAGCAACTAAAACAATCCACAATATGTATAGCGTGTTTAATATTTTGACATAGCGGTTTATAGACAAAACATTAATAATGTTAGAAACGTATTATTAAATGGCATATTAGAACATAGTCTGTTAGATGATAGATCCAATGTGTGATTTCTATATGCGGAACACTGTCAAGCTCAGAAAGAGAAGGAGGCCAATCTAAGGGCCATCCTTAGAGAATGGGCACGAAATGCCAGACTAGACAGTAAAGACAACAGCATAAGAGAAACATAACACCTTGTCATTGTAATACATGATACATATTACAGATGAGGATAAGCGAAAACTATCACTATTAACTGTATCACTATTAAATTTGTAATCCCTGGTGCAAGCCATTAGTAGATGTATTAAAAAACATAATTATATAAATACATTGTAGCATCATGCCACCCTGGGGTACAGATAGAAACTTTTTAGTGAGTAGTGAGCTATCGTTTAGATATGTCCAGGTCAATAACTCTTCAGTGTGGTATTAATAGAATGGACTAAAGTCCAGTGAGGTGTTGAGGCCTTTAGGGACCAATGTATCCAACCTGTGGATCCATCTGCTTTCAAGCTGGAGCAGTCTATTAGCCCTATCACCCCCTCTTGGCATGGGGGGGACGTGGTCAATTAACATGGACCTAATACTTGACACGGAGTGTTTCTGTAAAAGGTGGTGTTCAATATTAAATAAATGCTCTTATGACTTGATCCTTTTAGTGATCGAGGAAGTCACCAGATTAGGGGCAAAAATCAAGGCGGAATTGGACACCATCAAAGAGCAGAGCATCCACATTCTGACTAATGACACTAGCCAGGAGTGGGTCACCAAACTTGATGGCCTTGTAAATAAGTATCGTACTGATTTGATTAATTTCAAAAATAAGAAACTCTATAATGTTGAGAATGATTATAGAGAAAGGAGGGTATATAGATGGCTATATGGTAAAGAGGATGGTACATATAGACGACGTAGAAATCTTAGATCTAGAAATACACTGAGTATTGTAGACAGCAGTGGGGGTGATTCTTCTGGCACTGAGGTCAGTGCTAGTAATGATCACACCCCTGCACAAGTCAATCAATCTGAACATTTTTTAGGGGTAAGTACTCGCTCTACTGCGAAACCCCCACCAATGCCCCAAGACAAAAGAGGGCAAAAAAATGTAAAACCAGGCAGGGGGGGCACAAATCAAAATCTAAAACAGATACGCAAGAAATAGATGTTATATTCAATCTTAGTAGTAGACCACTCAGTAGTGCTGAACGGTCTCTGCTTAATCATGGATTGTCTTTTATTCCTACCCCAAAACCAGATAAATTTGAACAACTAGTTGATATTCACAGATTTCAACGCCAACTTAAGTTAAAGGATCATTTCAGAGAACAGACCCCACAGAGTGAAGGCTTTAAGAAAAAATCTACGTTTGAGCCCCCTAACACACACACATCAATTAGGAGCTATACGAGGGTACTAACTAGTAATTTAACAGAAAACACTCCCACACGTTTATATTCTAATCTAACGCTAGCTGAGCAAAAGGCTCTCACTGAATTAGGTAACGACACCTCAATCATCATCCGCCCTGCGGATAAGGGGGGGTCTATAGTTATCCTTGACTACACTGATTACCGACAGGAGGCTCTTAGACAACTGGCCGATGTGAATACTTATGTCAAATTAAAAAGTAACCCTACATTTACCTACAAGTCTATCATCGATTCCTTCCTCCAAAATGGCCTTATGGCTGGCCATTTGAGTGAAAAGGAATATGCATTTCTTACCACTGACTATCCGGTTGTGCCTGCATTATACCTTCTTCCAAAGGTCCATAAGACCTTGGTGAACCCACCGGGCAGGCCTATTGTATCTGCCCGGGGGTCTGTACTTACCAATATAGCCATCTACATAGACTCACATCTTCAGAGTGTGGTTAAGAATACAGATGCTTATTTGCAGGACTCACCGAGTCTTTTGAAAATCCTGAAAGATTACTCTGATCTTCAACAGGATGACATCCTGGTCACCATGGATGTTGACAGCCTCTACACGGTAATTCCCCACGCGGATGGGGTGGAGGCTGTCAGGTCCATGGTGACAGGCAATGTTAATTACCTTGGACCATCCATTGAATTCCTTTGCGCACTGTTATCATTTTGTCTGGACAAAAATTACTTTAAGTTCGAGGAAAGTTATTATTTACAAATTTCAGGGACTGCCATGGGTTCGAACGTGGCACCCACTTACGCTAATATCTTTATGGCATGGTATGAGCATGAACTCATGAAGCCCTTTGAGAACCCCAAGGTGAAATATTATACACGCTATATTGATGACGTGTTTCTCATCTGGAAGGGTAGTGAATCATCTTTGCATGAGTGGGTGACACGTTTGAACCTCATGGAGTCTCCTATACGTTTTAAGCTTGAATATGATTTAAGCTGTGTACATTTTCTTTATTTGAATGTGTTCAAGGTGGATGAATCAGGCAAATTGCGGTTTGGTACATCCTTGTACACTAAACCCACGGACCGCAACTCTTTATTAGATGCCAGAAGCTTCCACCCTGCACACCAAAAACAAGGTGTCATCACTTCCCAGCTCACCAGAGATCTGAGAAACAACAGTGAGCTATCATTACGGACCACTCAGTTGGAGGAGATGGGCAAAAAATTGAGTAACAGAGGGTATGCCAGGGCTGAAATTATTAAGACACAAGAGAGGCTATGTATGGATGGCCCCAAAGAACAGAGCAAAGCCAAACACGAACAGCTCAACCTGGTTACCACCTATACACCTGGTAATGAAAAGTTGACAGGAGCAGTGCGCAAACACTGGCCGGTCGTGGAGACTGATCCAACGCTACCTTTTCGGAACATGCCACCTCCGAGATTGGTCTATCGCAGAGCCAAAAACCTCAGGGACCATCTAGTAAAATCGGATCCTATTAAACACTATCATAAGGAATCATGGCTTAAAACCTCTGGGGTGTTTTCCCTGTGGCAATTGCACTACATGTAATAGCATGACTCGGGGTAATTCGTTCCAGCACCCACATTCGAACAAGAGGTACAAGATAAACCATCGTCTGAGTTGCATGAGTAACTATGTAATATACATACTGATTTGCCCTTGTTCCAGTGTATATGTGGGTAAGACGATTACCCCCTTCCGTGATAGGATGGCTAACCATCGGTGTGCAATTCGTGCTGCATTGAAGTCTGGCGAATCAGATCAGCCAGTGGCGCGCCACTGTGTGGCATTGAAACACTCAGTGTCAAGTATTAGGTCCATGTTAATTGACCACGTCCCCCCCATGCCAAGAGGGGGTGATAGGGCTAATAGACTGCTCCAGCTTGAAAGCAGATGGATCCACAGGTTGGATACATTGGTCCCTAAAGGCCTCAACACCTCACTGGACTTTAGTCCATTCTATTAATACCACACTGAAGAGTTATTGACCTGGACATATCTAAACGATAGCTCACTACTCACTAAAAAGTTTCTATCTGTACCCCAGAGTGGCATGATGCTACAATGTATTTATATAATTATGTTTTTTAATACATCTACTAATGGCTTGCACCAGGGATTACAAATTTAATAGTGATACAGTTAATAGTGATAGTTTTCGCTTATCCTCATCTGTAATATGTATCATGTATTACAATGACAAGGTTATGTTTCTCTTATGCTGTTGTCTTTACTGTCTAGTCTGGCATTTCGTGCCCATTCTCTAAGGATGGCCCTTAGATTGGCCTCCTTCTCTTTCTGAGCTTGACAGTGTTCCGCATATAGAAATCACACATTGGATCTATCATCTAACAGACTATGTTCTAATATGCCATTTAATAATACGTTTCTAACATTATTAATGTTTTGTCTATAAACCGCTATGTCAAAATATTAAACACGCTATACATATTGTGGATTGTTTTAGTTGCTGTTAGCAACAAGTACACACAGATGTCCCTGATAGTAATCTGTATGCGTGATTAAGTCACTCCCTACTCTGACGCGTGTGGCTATCCGACGTCACTATGGCAACGCCGTGCCATGCGTCATCACGCTAGGCACGCAGCGTGCGTACGTGACGTCATTGCCATGGATGGGAAGACGCGAGTGGAGGCATGGCGGTAATAGCTTGCTCACATCTTTAAAAGGGGTATGTTTTTAAATGTGTGTCATATTGATTTTAAGTGTGCTGCATATTCGTTTGGTTACATGCTGACATTTGACAAAGGCACATATTGGTGTCGAAACGTTATGTCTTTTTAATGATTTCTAAATAAATTGTTATATTTTACTAAGACCAGTGAGTGCCTGCATTCTGTGGACGTTGTATATATATATATATATATATATATATATATATATATATAAAAGCAAAAAAAAAAGTTCCACTAGCGTGCAATGTTCAAATAAACTCAAATAGGTATCACACTCCAATGTCTCAACTGGCATATAGGTAGCTGAGTAATCACCATAAATATAATAGTGGTATATGTAGCCACAACATTATCCATTTATAATGGTATATATAAGAGTTCCTTCGAAAACCCAGATTAACTCAGGTTTTACACTTTCCAAGACAAACGATACGGATATCACAACAAACAAATGCCATGCATTGATGTAGTTCACAAATGACCCATACTTCAACACTCTAGCGGTAGTGGTACCTCCAATGAGCAGCCTGTGCTCCAACAGCTATTAGCTGTGCCCACTTACCACTCCACAGTGTGCCCATTCTGTTCGCTGGGTTCCCGGCTTCCAAGTGCAGTCTTCTCCCACAAACAGCGGCGTTCCGTTGAATTGGAGGTATGTCCGATCACATGATCATCTTAGCCAATCGTTAATCTGGATGAGGGAAAACTCAGCTGCCAATGAGACTCCAAGTTCTGGAAGAGTGCTCGAGCTCCCTTTGCCACAGGGAACCTGGACAAATTTTAAATATGAAAAAGCAAAGTCCAAAAGGCAAAGTTAAAAACGAAAAAACTTTATTGCATTCCCAAAAGGATAAAACAACCTAGAGGGTCCAGATAACTCTCAGTTAACCACATCACAAATGTCCGTGCACTCGGCTTCAGAACCAGCATATCACTCAATTGAAACAGACCGTAACTGTTGCAAATACAGCCCTCCACAGAAGTCCCATAATAGTTCAGCTCAGAGACACAAAATATATATATAATAAGCGGACTTACTCGAGGTAGAACTTCTTCCATGAAAAGTATCCCTCTGCATCACTGCCGCGGTCTCACAGATGCTGAATCTTATCCTTCCGGGTTCCGGGTTAACAGTCAGAGTGTTCCCGCTGTCAGTTCACTTGGAGAGCCCTGTGGAAAGGTCCAATCACAGCCAACAAAAAGAAAGAATCCCAGACCGGCTCCTCCTCAAAATTTTATTCCATGCTTAAAAGATTAAAAGGCACAAAAAATATGACAAAGTCATAGACGCACCTACAGGTAAGTAGCTAAAAAACAAGATATGACATCATATCATAGATAATAGTGTGAAGTACCTTCTTGACTTTATACTAGATCTTTTAATTTGATTGGACGGCACATTACACACCCCTCATGACTTAATTTGTCTCTCAGTGTATCAGCTGAGTCCGTATTATTTACTTTTAGTGTGATCGCTTCGATTATAGTGTTGGAAACTCTTTGCCAATAATCGGTTAAGTTAGTAATATAATATAAAATAAAAAATAATAAAATTAGGTTCCACTTTTCAGTTTATAATTAATGGGAAAGATTTAACATATTTATGTACAGGATCTGCGCTCTGCGACTCGACCTTGTGTAAATCAAAGCAAGTGCAAATACTAGTAATTGCATGATTAGACTTTCTCAGTTGATAAAAAATACAACTACTTGGATATGTGCACACACGATCCCCATAGATACATACATATATGTATGCTCTGTATGAACAGCTATTTAAATTTATAGTACTTGTCTTATTTCATTTTATTTTTATTTTATTCTATTTTATTTTAAATGTACTGTATTACAGAGGTCATTTTGCAGAATAATTGATTTGCACTAAAAAGATACTTTGTATTTTTCCACTTTAATCTTTTAAGCATGGAATAAAAGTTTGAGGATGAGCCGGTCTGGGATTCTTTCTCTTTGTTAACTCTCAGTTAAAACAGCACTGGTGTACTCTGAGCTGACATGTTTCGGCTAGTGTGCCGTAATCATAACTAAATCAGTACACCTGTGCTACCCTTATAAAAGCAGAGCTAAATACCTATTGGACATATGAAGACCAATACCTGTGTGTCAAAACTAAGAGTAAGAGAAGTTAACTTTTAAATATACACAAATGCCTGTAATGTCATTAATCTTAAATTGTTCAATAAAAGTTGCACTACAAAATTTGCCTGATATTGATCTTAAATGAAAATGAATAGGAAATACAATAAATGTATATATAGGTTCATACCTATGATCATCCATAAAGGATTTGAATATTACTTCAAAGTAAACTCCTATAGATACAAATCTATAAAAACAAATAAGCAAATTAGATCAACATATGCAACATAATCAATGTATATAATAATATGTTATCAAGCAATATAAAACTGAGAGGAATAGACCCAAATTTCCTGTATAATATAGAAGTGAGGCTGTAAAACAAACTTATACATTGACAACACTGTCAAAAACAGGTATAATGCTATATTTAAACCTGAAAAAGGTACTAGTCCTTATCTCAGTAAAAGAAGCATATTAATATATACATGGGCAGTTCTATGCAATACAAGATATCTAATAATGCATGTGTAGATCTAAAGGTCCAATATTGAATTACAACTTATTTATAAGAATTCCTCAATATATAAAAATATTTGACTGTATTGTCAGTTTTGACATTCTCATAAAGATTCTACACAATCATATAAAAGAAAAAGAGAACAGAAGATGGAAATGTTGAAAAAGAGAAACCTCTATCTCTTATTTAAAACTTTAGCATTAACACCTAAACAAATTCACACAATCATATAGAGAAAAACTTCATAGATAAGTGTGTGCTCTGCATTTTAAGAGATGTACATATATTAACACTAACAAAATGCACACACATATACATAAACATTAGATCATTTAAACATAAATATATTAGTGTGTAATGTGCAACCTGTTAGCATAAAGCATAAAATGCTAATTCTCACTATAATTAAAGTAGTCTGAATGCACAATAATAGAATATATGACATTGATTATCCTAAATTTGATGGAATGTTGAAAAATGCAATTTTAGAGTCTAAGGGGCCTAGTTATCAACGACTCTACTTTACCTGCCTTCGCTGGCCCAATACGCCCGCCTAAGCTCGCCTACCATCGCCGCCGCGGACCTGAAAAATTTCGCCTAAGTTATCAAAAAATCTGTCAAAAAGCCGCTACGGGGAGATGAGCAGCGGACTGTGAGAGTTATCACTCATCCGATCTCACTGCTCTTCGGCATTTTGACAGCTTTATTGCTAGCCTGTCACTAAGTACCCACACTAAACTACACTGTTCTACCCCCTATACCGGCGCCCCCGGAGCCCCCCGCAACTAAATATAGTTATTAACCCCTAAACCGCCGCTCCCGGACACCGCCGCAACTATAACAAAATGTATTAACCCCTAAACCGCCACTCCTGGACACCGCCGCCACCTACATTATACCTAGTAACCCCTATCCTGCCCCCCCTATACCGCTGCCACCTATAATAAAGTTATTAACCCCTATCCTGCGGATCCCAGACCTCGCCGCAACTAAATAAATAGTTTAACCCCTAAACCGACGCTCCCGGACCCCGCCGCAACCTATAATAAACTTATTAACCCGTAATCTGTCCCCCCTACACCGTCGCCACCTATAATAAATTTATTAACCCCTATCCTGCCCCCCCTACACTGCCGCCACTGTAATAAAATTATTAACCCCTAAACCTAAGTCTAACACTAACCCTAACACCCCCTAACTTAAATATTAATTAAATACATCTAAATGTTATAAATCTTATTAACTAAATTAATCCTATTTAAAACAAAATAATTACCTTTAAAATAAACCCTAATATAGCTACAATATAAATAATAATTATATTGTAGCTATCTTAAGATTTTACAGGCAACTTTCAATTTATTTTAACTAGGTACAATAGCTATTAAATAGTTAATAACTATTTAATAGCTACCTAGTTAAAATAAAGAGAAATTTACCTGTAAAATAAAAACTAACCTAAGTTACAATTACACCTAACACTACACTATCATTAAATAAATTATTCCTATTTAAAACTAAATACTTACCTGTAAAATAAACCCTAAGATAGCTACAATGTAATTAATAATTACATTGTAGCTTTTTTAGGATTTATATTTATTTTACAGGTAACTTTGTATTTATTTTAGCTAGTTAGAATAGTTATTAAATAGTTATTAACTATTTAATAACTACCTAGCTAAAAGAAATACAAAATTACCTGTAAAATAAATCCTAACCTAAGTTACAATTAAACCTAACACTACACTATCATTAAATTAATTAAATAAATTAGCTACAAATAACTACAATTAAATTAAATTAAATAAACTAACTAAAGTACAAAAAATAAAAAAAGCTAAGTTACAGAAAATAAAAAAAATAAGTTACAAACATTTAAAAAATATTCCAACAATTTTAAGCTACTTACACCTAATCTAAGCCCCCTAATAAAATAACAAAGCCCCCCAAAATAAAAAAATTCCCTACCTACCTACAATAAAAAGTTACCAGCTCTTTTACCTTACCAGCCCTTAAAAGGGCCTTTTGCGAGGCATGCCCCAAAGAAAATAGCTCTTTTGCCTGTAAAATAAAAATACACCCCCCCAACATTAAAACCCAACACCCACATACCCCTAATCTAACCCAAACCCCCCTTAAATAAACCTAACACTACCCCCCTGAAGATCATCCTACCTTGAGCCGTCTTCAGCCAGCCGACCACCGATGGAACCAAAGAGGAGATCCGGAGCAGCAGAAGTCATCATCCAAGGGGCACTGAAGAAGTCTTCCATCTGATTGAAGTCAACATCCAGGCGTCGCTGAAGAGGTCTTCCATCCGATATTCCATCCATGCGGCGTCTTCATTCTTCATCCATCCGGAGTGGAGTGGAGCCATCTTCAGGCGAACCGATGCGGAGCCATCCTCTTCTTCCCGACGACTAACAATGAATGAAGGTTCCTTTAAGGGACGTCATCAAAGATGGCGTCCCTTCAATTCCGATTGGCTGATAGGATTCTATCAGCCAATTGGAATTGAGGTAGGAAAAATCTGTTTGGCTGATGCTATCAGCCAATCAGATTGAAGTTCAATCCGATTGGCTGATTCAATCAGCCAATCAGATTGAGCTTGCATTCTATTGGCTGTTCCGATCATCCAATAGAATGCAAGCTCAATCCGATTGGCTGATTCGATCAGCCAATCGGACTGAACTTCAATCTGGCTGATTCAATCAGCCAATCAGATTTTTCCTACCTTAATTCCGATTGGCTGATAGAATCCTATCAGCCAATTGGAATTAAAGGGACGCCATCTTGGATGACGTCCCTTAAAGGAACCTTCATTTGTCGTTAGTCGTCGGGAAGAAGAGGATGGCTCTGCATCAGCTCGTCTGAAGATGGCTCTGCTCCGCTCCGGATGGATCAAGATTGAAGATGCCGCATGGATGAAGACTTCTATCGGATGGAAGACCTCTTCAGCGCCGCCTGGATGTTGACTTCAATCGGATGGAAGACTTCTTCAGCGCCCCTTGGATGATGACTTCTGCCGCTCCAGATCTCCTCTTCGGTTCCATCGGTGGTCGGCTGGCTGAAGACAGCTCAAGGTAGGATGATCTTCAGGGGGGTAGTGTTAGGTTTATTTAAGGGAGGTTTGGGTTAGGATTTATTTTACAGGTAATTTTGTATTTCTTTTAGCTAGGTAGTTATTAAATAGTTAATAACTATTTAATAACTATTCTAACTAGCTAAAATAAATACAAAGTTACCTGTAAAATAAATATAAATCCTAAAAAAGCTACAATGTAATTATTAATTACATTGTAGCTATCTTAGGGTTTATTTTACAGGTAAGTATTTAGTTTTAAATAGGAATAATTTATTTAATGATAGTGTAGTGTTAGGTGTAATTGTAACTTAGGTTAGTTTTTATTTTACAGGTAAATTTTTCTTTATTTTAACTAGGTAGCTATTAAATAGTTATTAACTATTTAATAGCTATTGTACCTAGTTAAAATAAATTGAAAGTTGCCTGTAAAATCAAAATAAATCTTAAGATAGCTACAATATAATTATTAATTATATTGTAGCTATATTAGGGTTTATTTTAAAGGTACGTATTTAGTTTTAAATAGGATTAATTTAGTTAATAAGAGAAATATTATTTAATTAATATTTAAGTTAGGGGGGTGTTAGGGTTAGTGTTAGACTTAGGTTTAGGGGTTAATTATTTTATTACAGTGGCGGAGGTGTAGGGGGGGCAGGATAGGGGTTAATAAATTTATTATAGGTGGCGACGGTGTAGGGGGGGCAGGATAGGGGTTAATAAATTTATTATAGTGGCGGCGGTGTAGGGGGTCAGGATAGGGGTTAATAGGTATAATGTAAGTGGCGGCAGGGACCAGGAGCGGCGGTTTAGGGGTTAACATATTTATTATAGCTTGTGGTGGGCTCCGGGAGCGGTGGTTTAGGGGGTAAACAGTTTATTTAGTTGCGGTGGTGTAGGGGGGACAGATTAGGGGTGTTTAGACTCGGGGTACATGTTAGGGTGTTAGGTGTAGACATCTCCCATATAAATCAATGGGATGTCTGGCAGCAGCGAACATGAACTTTCACTATGGTCTGACTCCCATTGATTCCTATGGGATCCGCCGCCTCCAGGGTGGCGGTTTTAAAACCAGGTACGCTGGGCCGGAAAAGTGCTGAGCGTACCTGCTAGTTTTTTGATAACTAGCAAAAGTAGTCAGATTGTTCCGAACTTGTGTGCGGAACACCTGTAGTGACGTAAGCATCGATCTGTGTCGGACTGAGTCCGGTGGATAGAAGCTTATTCACAAAATTCTATTTTTGCCGGTGTCTAGGGCTTGATAACTAAGGCAAATCAGCCTCGCCACAAATACGCTGCGGAATTCCAGCGTATTTGAGGTTGATGGCTTGATAACTAGGGGCCGTAGTGTGTGTGTATCTGCATGGGTAAGTGTATGCTATGTAGTGTGTGTGTATCTGCATGTATAAGTGTATGCTATGTAGTGTGTGTGTTTCTGCATGTATAAGTGTATTCTATGTAGTGTGTGTGCATCTGCATGTGTAAGTGTATGCTATGTAGTGTGCTACTGTGCTTTTTTGTTGACTTTAAAGGCCAGAATCTAGAATATTATTGGGGAATGCAGAGAGCAGTTTTAAATAATGTATTAAATGTCCAATTAAGATAAAAAATATTTAGCAATGTCTTTGCAAAGGATAACACATAGCTCACATAGCCATACCAGTGGTTTGAGCTTGTGTTTCATTTGCTGCTTAAGTGTATTAAAATATATGACTTTATTAAGAATTTTATTTATATTACTTTGGTCTTATGATTTTTTTTAAGCCCCGCCCACCACATTTAATTTTTTTTGCCACGGGGGGGGTCCCTCTTTTGAATTTTGAAATGTTGGGAGGTATGTATATGTCCAATAGGTATTTAGCTTTGCTTTTATAAGGGTAGCACAGGTGTACTGATTTAGTTACGATTATGGCACACTAGCCGAAACATGTCAGCTCACAGTAGACCAGTGCTGTTTTGACTGAGAGTTATTTGGATCCCACTGTGTTGTTTTATCCTTTTGAGAATGCAATAAAGTTTTTTCATTTTTAACTTTGCCTTTGGGACTTTGCTTTTTTCGTATATATATATATATATATATATATATATATATATATATATATATACTGATGTGTGTGTATATATTTGTATATACATGTGTATGTATGTGTTTATATGAGTAAATATGTATGTAGATACATATGCACATATAAACACACATATACACATGTGCACACACATATATATATATATATATATATATATATATATATACACCTTTGAGTCCTTTCTAGTTAAATACCTTTAATAATTTTCACTGTGTTTTGAATATACATACTTTACATTGCAATATTTTTTTATTTTTAAATATAAATTTCTATATCTTTATTAAAAAAAAAAATATATATATATACATGTAGAAGGTGTAGTAGCACTCCAGCTTCAAATAGCTCAGTTGAGCTCTCCTTGCCCCGGGTGCACTTCAAGATTATAGATAAAGCAGCAAAGAGGAAGTCACTCACAGGGTCTTGCAAAAAGATAAAGTCTTTATTTTGACATTTCTGGTGTTACCCCTTTCTCAAAAAACAGCACAGTGTGAAACAGTATACTCACCCCCCTTAAATACCCCTGCACAGCAAACAATCAGTGTGGTAAACCCCCATGGCACCTGGAAATAAAACCATGTCACATGACACAAGGTCAAGCCCCGTTGGCATAGCAACCAGACACTCAGCAGTGTAAACCAAGTAAAAGTTAAAAACATAGTGAAAGTTAAAAACACAGGCAAAACAGATTGTTAGGAGCAATATATAAATACAAACATGGGTTTAAACAAAAATGTTAACAACCAAACAAGCAGTAGTATATTATGCAGATAGCGTTAATTACCAGGGTGACCGTAATCCCACAGCATAAATACACGTAGCCATATACAGCCTCAACCATATCATATATTAAAGTACAGGTAATGAACTACTGGACAATTTGCGGAGCCCAGGTATAGAACTACCGATAGCGGTCTTCTTAAGTCCCCCCTGTCATTTTATGCAGGTAGAAGTAGCGAGGCATAGAGGCAAAACACACAAGCCTGGTCGAACCTGCAGTGATAGTCGTTATCACACACTCCATGCCACGGCACATAACCAATGCAGATACCCAAGGGAAGGTATTAGACAACTTAGCAAAGCAAAAAATAGGAAAACTTAAAAAAAAAACACTTCAAAGAACATAGTACACTTCAAAAAACATAACTTAAGAAAATACCCAAGAGAACGTAAACACATAGTTAGAGGCAGTCCCTTATATGGTGTACCTTACTTGGTTACGTAATGTCCGATAGATAGGTGGTGGTAAACGTGAGTCTATCCTCAGGTGTGGTAGCATTAGTACCAGCTAGCAGGTCCTTTTGCACTGTATCCGATACTGCCATTATAATGTTTAAGAGATTGTTGTGGTTGTATCCCCTCCGTATGAATTTAGTCATCATGTCAACCAGTTGTGCTTCTTTCAGCTCCTCAGTGGTATTATTCCTAGCTACCCTCTTGAATTGGGATAGTGGGAGTGCCTTCTTAAGGCTGGGTGGATGGCAACTGGTTGCATGAAGGACGGAATTCTTGTCCGTTGGTTTACTTCTACAACCAATAGCAACCTATATTGATTATGTTCTACAACCTATTGTCCGCAACGTACCCTCTTTCCTCTTGGATTAAGCATCCATGCTCAAATTAATACTGGACTTACCTCCTCTCACTGAAAATACACTGCTGGTCACATTGGATGTGACCAGTCTTTACATGGTCATTCCTCACCAGGAGGGCATAGCGGCCACAAGACGACAACTTCTCAAGTATCCGTATGTTGGGCCCCCCCACGATGTCATATGTAAAATGCTGAGACTATGTCTAGAACTCAATTATTTCCTATCTGAAAGATCTTTCTACCTACAAGTTGCTGGAACGGCAATGGGGTCTAACATGGCCCCATCATACGCCAACCTGTTCATGGTGGAGTTTGAGGATCAAGGCACCCAACTGTTCAAAGACAACAGAGTGCCAATATTCAAGAGGTACATTGATGACCTGTTTCTGCTGTGGACAGACACAGAGGATCATTGCCATCCACCCAGCCTTAAGAAGGCACTCCCACTATCCCAATTCAAGAGGGTAGCTAGGAATAATACCACTGAGGAGCTGTTGTGGTTGTATCCCCTCCGTCTGAATTTAGTCATCATGTCAACCAGTTGTGCTTCTTTCAGCTCCTCAGTGGTATTATTCCTAGCTACCCTCTTGAATTGGGATAGTGGGAGTGCCTTCTTAAGGCTGGGTGGATGGCAACTGGTTGCATGAAGGATGGAATTCTTGTCCGTTGGTTTACTGAAGAGGGTAGTGTTTAACTTATCACCATTCTTGAAAATTCTTATGTCAAGGAAGTCTATTGCTTGTTTGTCATATGTAAGCTTGAATTTGACTGCCTAGTAGTTGATCCTCTGTGTCTGTCCACAGCAGAAACAGGTCATCAATGTACCTCTTGAATATTGGCACTCTGTTGTCTTTAAACAGTTGGGTGCCTTGATCCTCAAACTCCGCCATGAACATGTTGGCGTAAGATGGGGCCATGTTAGACCCCTTCGCCGTTCCAGCCACTTGAAGGTAGAAAGATCTTTCGGATTGGAAATAATTGAGTTCTAGACATAGTCTCAGCATTTCACATATGACATCCGGGGGGGGGCCCAACATACGGATACTTGAAAAGTTGTTGTCTTGTGGCCGCTATGCCCTCCTGGTGAGGAATGACTGTGTAAAGACTGGCCACATCCAATGTGACCAGCAGTGTATTTTCAGTGAGAGGAGGTAAGTCCAGTATTAATTTGAGCATGGATACTTAATCCAAGAGGAAAGAGGGTACGTTGCGGACAATAGGTTGTAGAATATAATCAATATAGGTTGCTAATGGTTGTAGAAGTAAACCAACGGACAAGAATTCCGTCCTTCATGCAACCAGTTGCCATCCACCCAGCCTTAGGAAGGCACTCCCACTATCACAATTCAAGAGGGTATCTAGGAATAATACCACTGAGGAGCTGAAAGAAGCACAACTGGTTGACATGATGACTAAATTCAGATGAAGGGGATACAACCACAATAATCTCTTAAACAGTATAATGGCAGTATCGGATAAAGCGCAAATGAAATAAATATACCTCTCCCTCTGTCCCTATTCATCTGTCCCTATCCCTCTATCCCTATTCCTCTGTCCCTATCCCTCTATCCCTCAGTCCCCATCCCTCTGTCCCTATACCTCTGTCCCTCTATCCCTATTCCTCTATCCCTGTTCCTTTATCCCTCTCACTCTGTGCCTATCCCTGTGTTTCTATCCCTCTATCCCTATCCCTCAGCCCCTATTCCTCTATCCCTATTCCTCTGTCCCTATCCCTATGTCCCTCTATCTCTATCCCTCTGTCCCTATCCCTCTGTCCCTGTCCCTATCCCTCTGTCCCTATCCCTCTATCCCTGTCCCTCTGTCCCTATCCCTCTATCCATGTCCCTCTGTCCCTATCCCTCTGTCCCTATCCCTCTATCCCTATCCCTCTGCCCCTATCCCTCTGTCCCTATCCCTATGTCCATATCCCTTCCCTGTCCCTCTGCCCCTATCCCTCTGTCCCTATTCCTATCTCCCTGTCCCTCTATCCCTCTCCCACTGCCCCTGTCCCTATCCCTCTGTCCCTGTCCATATCCCTCTGTCCCTATCCCTCTATCCCTATCCCTCTTTTCCTATCCCTCTATCCACCTGTACCTATCCCTCAGTCCCTATCCCTCCGTCACTCTCCCTATCCTTCTGCCCTATCCCTCTGTCCCTATTCCTCTATCCCTGTCCCTATCCCTCTGTCCCTATCCCTCTGACCCTATCCCTCTGTCATCTTTCAAACCCCTCCTCTAACTATTACCGCCATCTTAGGTACTGGCATCTATCTGACAGTGCTTATAACCACCTTTTTTATTATTTTTTTCTGTAGTGTAGTGGTTCCACCACATCCCCACCTCCTGCAAATCACCATATAGTTCCCCCCGCACCCCCAAACCCCTTTTCTTAGTGTAGCTGCCCCATCCCTCATTGTTCCTTTAATTTCTGTAGCGTAGGGCCCTCCCACACCCTCCCCTTCTTCCCCCCTCTGCTGCTGAGCTGCCCACTGGCCCACACCTCCACTGGCACCAGCAGAAGATTGTTACAAATGGTGACACACACAGTGTCCCTGTCTGTAACAATCAGGTATCTGCCCTCATATGGAGGCAGAGCACCGATTGCGCTCTGGCTCCATATGAGGCTGATGCCTGAAGCTTCAGGAGCTCCAGCTCTTAGCTGTAACATAACAGCTGGGAGTGCTGGAGCTTTCTGAAGCTGTCTCGCGCTGCAGGGATTTGGCTGCACGCGCTACCTACAACAGCGACGAACATGTTACAAATGCAATTATAGTATACATAAAAAATATATATGTATATATATATATATATATATATATATATATATATATTTTTTTTTATATACTGTATATATATATATATATATATATATATATATATATATATAGAGAGAGAGAGAGAGAGAGAGAGAGAGAGAGGCTGAGAGATTTAAAATAAAAATAAAATTATCTTCAATGTGAAGAACATTGGAATGCATAATTATTCATAACTACCTTCAGCTTTGCTGTTTTGCTGTTGGCCTAATGCAGTGTCAGGTTAGTGCACGAGGGAAAAATTTTAGTTGTTTATTTTTTAATAGCGCATCCCATTAAAATCTATCGGAGAAGAGGTTAACGGGGTCGCGATATAAGAAGTACTGAAGTTAGCTCGCATTGGACTTGCACGTGTTCACATTCCCCTTAATGTGTTCTTAGGCACCAGTTACATTGTGCAGCAAATCTTTAATGTTACCAAGAGACAAATGAGCCAGCACAGTTTTTTGGTTGTGTCAGTAGCTGGTCATGTAATTATTTTAATTCTAGTAGAAGCAAAAAGGTTTCTAACTGTATTTAAAATGGGCAGCTGTGCGTTTAAAATACTACTTTTATGTTTGTTTACAGAGACAGTGTACTTCTAGGGAGAGAATACTTCATTATGTTATCTGTCTAATTATACAAAGTCCTCAGTATCTTCTTTATTACTGTTTACTCAAAAGCCAACACTTACACCCCCGATGATCAAAGCATCATCAAAGTGGCAATATATTGAAAAGGGACCCATCGCAGGATCAAGATTGCCTGTTAAATTTTCAAAAGTGCAGAAATCAGTGTTTGAAGGCAGAATTGCTGAGAGGCGTTTTGCTGTACATCTCTGTGGGTGACCATGCTTTTCTGATATTGGTGACATTTTAAAATCAGCATTACCACTTAAATTAAAGGTGAAATGAAGATCAACCCGTTTTATTACAATACAATAATGAAACTAGGACATCAGTTATACACCGATAACAGCTGTGGGGATGTGGGTATATTATACATGTATATACAATGTTTTAGTTATATTTACTTTATTGCAAAATGTTATAATATGTATTGTAAGTCTTGTTGTGATTTTAAAAATAATGTATTTTGATTGTGGTGTTTTTTTTTTGTTTTTTTAAGAAGATTTTTGTGTTTGCGATATTAATATTTCACAGATGACAGTAGCCAAGACTTTCTAGTTTTATTTATGCATTGCCAATATAAGTTCTCACTGTTCTGAATGTGCTATAATATTGCAACCGCACTGTAACAAACATGTTATTCATCTGAAACACATCAAATCCTCCATGGTCTGTGGTTCAACAATTTCCTTATCCATTCAGTCTACCCCAAGAAAAAAGCAAGGTTTTAGTTTAACAAATACAGCTAAGTTTTTGCAACATGATTTGCATGAATGTAGAGGAAGCAATCAGCTTAATGCATGTTAACCAGATTTTTTAACAACTCTTAACATCCATTTATCAAATCAAGCAGAGTTACTAGACAGTAGGCTTCAATATATTCCCAAATATAAATTTGTGAAATTGTACTTAACTTTAGTCACCTGAATTTTGTTACAATAATAATTGATTAGAATTCCATATAATTTCTACAAAGCATAGGTTGATAAGAATGAAATAGAATATAATTTAATCAAACTCAAAATCATAGCTTTGGGGTCTATATTTTAGCACTAAATATAACTCCCTAAAGTTGCATGTACTAGGAAACAAATCATACTGACATTGTGATGAAATGAAATAACTATAATTATGTACTAATACCTAATTAGCAGTGACTGTGAATTTATACTGTGAGAAGGTTTGCTATTCACACATCCGTTAGGACAGCTGGAAGCAAACTGTATGAACAGTATTTTGTATCTGGCTACACTTGTGGAAAATGTTAGGTCTCTTTATTTTAAAGGAACGTTGAAAACATCCCTGTGAATAAAGCAAACTAAGCAAAAAAAATATATATATATATATATATATATATAATAAAACATCTGAGTTTTAACCAAATGAACAAACAGAATATTTAATTGGTGTGAGAAATGATTACATTTGTTGATTTTAAAATGTTGATTGGAAAGAAAAATTTGTTTTCATGATCAGATTTTTTTTTCCTATTGTACTTTTATTTTGTGGGTGTTAAAATGCTGATCATTTTGTATAAATATTATTATTATTATTATTATTAGTATTATTATATACAAACATACTGTATATACTCACAGTCTATGTTTAAAGCAATTCTGCCAACACGTGTAAGACAGGGCATGTAACATGCTATGGAACTTTTATTATGTTTTATGCAATTTATGAATACATTTTGTACATGCGCTACAAACGATTTGCTGGTCTTTCTATTATGTTCTCACAGTGCTTACTACATGGCCCTTACATTTTAACCCCTTAAGAATCGGGCATTTCAGACTAAAACTTTCCCAAAAGAACAGAGCATTTTAGTATTTTTGCCATCACTCAATTTAAACAGAAATAAAACTTGTTTTTTTTTATTTACCTATCAAAACTATATATTTTTATTAGACAACCCAAAGTATTGATATAGGCCCAATTTTATATATTTCATGCCATCATTTGACCACCAAATGCGATCAAATAAAAAAAAATGTTTTCTCAAACTTTAGGTTTCTAAATGAAAATGTTTACATACCGCTTGTGCAATCATGGCACAAATGGTTGTAAAAGCTTCTCTGAGATATGCTTTGTTCAGAAATAGCAGACATATGTGGCTTTGCCATTGCTTTTTGGTATCTAGAAGGCTGCAAATTGCAGCAGCGCATCACATCTTTATTATTCCCAGCAGTGAATGGGTTAATCAGGAAGCTTGCTAGGTTAATTTTAGCTTTAGTGTAGAGATTATCTTCCCACCTGACACTTCCCACTCCCTGATCCCTACCTGATCCCTCCCCCACTTTTCACTGGTCCCCTCATCTTAAGTACCCTCATCTTAAGTACTGGCAGACAGTCTGCCAGTATGCAGGTTTTGATCTTTTTTTTAAAAAAAATATGTATTTTCTATTATTTTTTTTATTATTATTTTCAGTGTATGGTTAACCCCTTACCTTCCCACCTCCCTGAATCCTCCCAAAAAGCTTTCTAACCCTCCCCCTTTTAACTAGTTTCTGACATCTTAGGTATTGGCAACTGTCTGCCAGTACCCAGTTTTCTATGGTTTTTCTTTTTTATTGAATAATAATAAAAAACATTTTTTCTGTAGTGCAGCTGCCCCCCCCCCTCCTTTACACCAACCTCCCCCTCCATTATCTTTTCCCCACCCTCTATCCCCCCCCTCTCTACTATGGGACCCCCCTAGTCTCTGTTCCCTCTCTCTGCATTTTTTTTCTGCAGTGTCACTGTACATTGACTACATGTTACACACTGGAAATTTTCGCCACTGAAAAACTGGCAAGACTGATTTGGCCGAAAAGTTGTACCCAACATGCAGCAAGATTACAAGTAGCGTGTTATGAGTTTTCCGTGCGTGATGTGGTCTTTTCATAATCAAATTCCATTGCGTAGGTATTACAAGTCTTGAAAAATGTTGCGCAACAATTCTTTCTGCGCTCGGAGATTCCACAACATAAAATTTTAATGAAACACTTCAAAAATATATTACTAATTACAGTTACACTCATATTAACACTGTCTAATAAATATTATTAAAAAAAAATATTGCACACAAAAGTTATAAGGGCTCAAAGATACGAGATCTCGGGTGTTAGAAAAAAAGCATACGCAGGGATTTTACATTGACACACATACACATACATAGAAAAACATGGATTTATATGTATAGACATATGTTTAACTATGAAGATAATGAAAATATTTAACATTACAATCTTATAAACATTAAACAATATCTTAGATGTATTTTCAATACAAAATTCACATATAGATCTTGAGATATCTAAACACATATATATATATTCATATACTGTACATATCTTGCAATAAATAGATATATCAGTCCAAATATCATGAAATATATAGAGAAATATTTATTTTGAAAATGTCATACGTCATGGGCTTTGCGCAACATTTTTTTTTCTATTTGTCTTCTTCATTAACTTCTATGTGGAATGCGTGAACACACACGTGATTTCACGGTTTGCCTTACACGGCTTAAAGTGCGCGCAAATTAAGTTATTTTGAAACTTGTAATAGTTGCGCAACCCTAAATGCAAAAAAGCCATAACTGATTTGCCGCACAACTTGTAATCTTGCTCACAGGGGAGTGCTTTAAATATTACACACTCCTGGCAATATTTCTCCATTAATATAGAGGTTGCTCCCATGGAACGCCCATCAGACTACCAGAAAACACCGATATATATATATACATTGTGTCTGTGATCTTCGTTGCTGATAAAGACAAAACAAAAGAAAAACTTAAAATTAGGGGCCCAGGCAACCTTGGAAAGTGGACCCTTGCTCACTAATAGCTACCCAGTCTTTCCAGGAAAGTGGCCCCTCCTCTCTAATACATGGTGTAAAAGATTGATTCCAGCCACAAGTATTCTTTAAAAAGGGACCTTAGTTCTCTTCTTAAATCAGGGTCCAAAGTACAGCAAAGCAAAAGAAGGGGGGGGGTGTCTTCTTTCCCACTTGCAGTGGGTTTTATAGCTACCTTTTTAACAGAGCTAAACTGAAAGCTTCTAAGTAAGTTTTTAAACAGTTTTATACTGGATTTTTATATCAGTATCTGTGCATCTTATTCTTTATAGTAGTGTCTATTAGATGCAGTTATATGAAAATTGGTGTATACTGTCCCTTTAAGAGACTTGGAGAGGATCTACAAAGAGTAGTGGGACAAAATCCATCCTGAGATGTGTGCAAACCTGGTTGCCAACTAAAAGAAATGTCTGACCTCTGTGATTGCCAACAAGGGTTTTGCCACCAAGTACTAAGTCATGTTTTGCAAAGGGGTCAAATACTTATTTTTAACTCATTAAAATGCAAATCATCTGCTTATGGAAGAGGCTATTCCTGTGTTCCATACCTGATATGTTTGGAGATGTTTCCTACACCTGAATCTTTGACTGCTAATAAATGATGACAGTGGCCCTTGCTTGCTAATAGATGCCCAGGTAAACACCCCTGTAAAAGGGGGAAACTGACATAACAATTTTGAGTGTGTGTCTGGATGGCATGAAGCGAAGATCCAGGAAGAAGAAGAGCAGAGGAGGACTAAATGAATAACCTCTTCCTCTGCTGCCATAGAGGATCATGACCACCGACCACATGGAGGACCACTGCAGCTGCTGCCATAGAGGACCAACATTTCTGAGGACCTTATGGATTATACCTGATAAAGAAAAAAAAGAGGATCCTTGGTTTCTGTTCTTTTGGTCTTTTTCTTTGTCAGAATAATTTGGATTACATCTAATGGAGAAAAGTAGAGGATTTTTGCTCTTTTTTTCTTTAGGATAATTTGAATTACATTTGATGGAGAAAAGAAGAGGACCCTTGTTTTTTTTTTGTTTTTTTTAATGGCCTCCTGAATTTTTGGGTTTATTTTCATCAGTTTGGATAATATCTGATATAGAAAAAAAGATGACCCTGTTTTTTTGTTTTGTTTTCATGGCTTTCTGAGTTTTTTTCTTTTTTCTTCAGGATCTTTTGAATTATATGTGATGAAGACTTCTGATGGTGAGTTAACATATTTGTTGTTTATTGCTGTTGTTTAATGCTTGTTTTGTTTTTTTTTGTTTTTTTTTGTATTTCGGTTGTCTTTGTACTTGTTTATTGTTGTGTACTTAGGTTAATTTGTTGTGTAATTATTATTGTATAGTTAGGTTAATTTATTGTGTGATTATTATTGTGTAGTTAGGTTAATTTATTGTGTAATTATTATTGTGTAGTTAGGTTAATTTATTGTGTGATTATTATTGTGTAGTTAGGTTAATTTATTGTGTGATTATTATTGTGTAGTTAGGTTAATTTATTGTGTAATTATTATTGTGTAGTTAGGTTAATTTGCTGTGTAATTATTGTTGTGCAGCTAGGTTAATTTGTTGTGTGATTATTATTGTGTAGCTAGGTTGATCTGTTGTGTAATTATTATTATGTTGTTAGGTTAATTTGTTGTGTAATTATTGTTGTGTAGTTAGGTTAATTTGTTATGTGATTATTGTGTAATAAGGTTGATTTGTTGTGCTATTATAGTTGTGTAATTAGGTTTATTTGTTGTGTTACGTTTTCTTTTGGTTAATGGTTTATTTACTTTGTTGAATTTTACTGTTGTGTAATTTTTTTATTTGCATACTGTAGTGTTGATAGGTTGCATTGGGTGCTAGGTAGCTTAAGGGGTTAATAGCATATTGTTAGGTTGCATTAGTTGTTATGTCATTTAAGGGGTTAATTGTGTTGTGTTGTTAGGTTGCATTAGGGGTTAGTTTGCTTGAGGGGTTAATAATCTATTGTTGTTAGCTTGCGTTGGGGGTTATGGTGCTTAAGGGGTTATTATATTAGGGGAATTAGGTTGCATTGGTGGTTAGGTTGCTTAAGAGGTTAATAGTGTAGGGCTTTGTAACAGGTTTAATTGGTTGTTCTTTTTATATTGAAAATTGAAAAGATTAAGAATGCATGAATGTATTAATGCTTTACATTAATACATTGTTTATTTATTCTTTTGATTCTTGTAGGCTGCTGTTCGTACATGTATGATATGTGTAAAAGGGATCATTTACATTACATCTTTAATGTATTTAGAGGTGCTGGAGATATATTCAAAACAGCATCGCCACTAGGGATGGGCGAATGTTTTGCAACATTCGAAAAATGAAACGATATTTAACACATTAATTTGTTAGTTTAGAATTTTGAATGTTTGTACAACATTCTAACATTCGTTTAATGTATTTGAATTATGCAATATTCAAATTCGAAAAATGCAAATTTATATATTTGTATTAGTATTTCTAATGCTTTCTATAAATGTAATATTTGAATTATGCAATATTAGAAATAGAAACATTCAAATTTATACATTTGTATCTATTATGTTTCAATTGACTAAATTCCCTATCACATGAACTATTGAACTTCTGAATAGTATTTGTTAAATCGAATGTTACATTTGAAATGTCAAATGTCGACATTTGATCTAATTATGAACATTAGAAATCGAAAGTGACATTTCAAAAACTGTTAATAGCATTCAATTATTGAATTTTTCAGAACATTCGTTCTAATCAACATTCTTTTCTGTAAATCAAATTTATACAATAACATTTGAATTTAAATATGAACACATTCGACCATCCCTAATCACCATCTACATTGAAGTTGTAATGTAAACAATTCTGACGAAGAAAAAAACCCACTGATATGTATAGCAAAGAGCCTTCAAACACTGATTTCAGAGGTTTTGAATATTTCACCGGCAATCTCATTCGTACGATGATTCCCTTTTTAATACTTTATCAGAGTAGTTTTGATCATCATGGCATTAGTCATGCACAAGGGTTTATGTGTTTTGCCCTTACCCTGCTCTTGTGCCAATAATATGAGAGGAAGACTTGTCAATCCCCTGAACAAGTCAGTCCAGAAAAACGTGTTTCTTTAGAAGTAGATAACTAGTTCTTAATTTGTGTGTGCAGGCTCGCATGAGCAATCTTGCCCCTCACCATTTTATTCAGATTAACACATTGATAATAATCTCTAACTACAATAATTACTGTAAAAATATATTATCAACATTATTAGATTTAAAAATGACTGACTATTAAAATGAGCAGCATCTCCTAACCTTAAAATGAACCATAATACTCAACATCATACAAGTGACTTAATGATGTTAATCTGTGGGGATAAAAGTAAATTAATATCCTCCTCGCTATTTGAAAAACAGCAACCAAGAACATGAGTAAATTAATATCCATGAACATTTGTTTCCATTAAAACATCTGCAAAATAAATCGCATTGGGCAAAACATGCTTTAAGATTTTTGGATAATGTTTTTTCTGCACAACGTACCCTTGTAAAAGGGGTTGCAATCTGTTTTTGTACAGTGGTGGTAGTGTTATTTTTTATATATATTTTTTCTTCTTTACATAACAGCCCATGAAATGTAAAAAAACAAGCTGTCAAAGATGGCAGTATGAGGTAAGCATGCAAAACACGTAGAAAGTGTTCTTTTTCCAGCATAGTAATAATGAAAATATGTCCCCACCTGAGTAACATTTGATATCTGAGCAGAGACCACTTAGTTTTAGGCAACTCTGAAACAGTTTTTCCACTGGGATTTGATCAAGTAAATAACCGAGAATTTATGCTTGATGGAAGACTGACAGGTGATATTAGAGCAAAAAGGAAAATAAATTCTTATTTATGAAAAGTGCATTGGAGTATTCTTTTAAAGGTATTTGTGTTTTAGAAATTAAATTTAGTGTCTTACAAACTTTTGATAGCAAACCCTATACTTTTAATGGATAGCACAAGCGGTGAGTTGAGTGTTGCACTTGAGCGCAATCCAAAATATTGCATGAAAATTTGTACCGGAAGGACCCCAAAGCAGTCTCTGCTGCTTAATAAAAGGAGTCTAATGTCTCTTTAATCACACACAGAAACTACATATAGATAATTTCAAGAATAAAGGGAAGCAAAACACAAAAGGACAGAGTTTACAAATATTGGGCTAGATTACAAATGGAGCTCTACCTAGCATTTTCGCTAGAGCGCAAATTGTGCTAGCGGTAAACCTTTTGTATTGCTGGTATTACGGATTGAAAGTAAAATCTAATTCGACTTGCGCAAAATGACAAACTTACACTATCTCACACGCTATAACCTACAGCCACATAGAAGTTAATGGAGAAAAAAAAGTACACCCTACTCGCGCGCTAACCCAAATAACCATAAGACCACCACTCTAATAACCCCTAAACAATCAAATAGTCCACTACAAAGTTGACATTTCACTATTAACCCCTAAACCGCTTGCCCCCCACAATGCGAACTACCTATGTAAACCATTAAACCCTAAACCACCAGCCCCAGACATTGCAAATTCTGTACTACACTATAACCGTCTAAACCGTCATACTACCAGTGCAATATTTACCCCTAAACTGCCAGCCCCAACCACAAAATAACCCACTAACATCTAAACCTCCTAACCTAACACAAAATAGACTGACCTTTACCAAACAAAACCTAAATAACTTTAAAGAAATAAAAACTTTTCTGTGAAAGTGAAATAAAATATATGATTAAAGGGTCAGTAAACCTTAAAAATAATGTTATATAATTCTGCACATAGTGCAGAATTATATAACATTACATTAGCCAAACTTTTTAAATCATAATATTCCCTTTTTATTTTGTAAAAATATCGCTGTTTTACAGACCCGCTCTCTGTACCCTGCTGTGCGGGTCTGTTGTTTTTACTGAGCGCATCGGGCCAGCTGTATAGTCACAGCCCGGCCCGACCGCGCCATTAGACACAGTGCAGCTCGCTCCTGCTCTGTCTGACAGCGGGAGCGAGCTACACTGTGTCTAATGGCGCGTTCAGTTTAAGGCTAGTGACCTCCGTGTTTAGGATGTGAAGATAAAGACCACCGCTTCTGCCACCACCAACACCGCCACAGCCGATGCTGAGATGAAGATAAGAAGATGGGCCACTGCCGGGATGAAGATGGAGCACCGCTGGAATGAAGATGGAGCACCGCTGGAATGAAGATGGAGCACCGCCATCATCATTATTTTTTTTTTAGGATTAGGGATTTTTTTATTTTCTAGGTGTAGCAAGAGAGATAAATGCCCTTTTAAGTGCAATGCCCACCCAAATGCCCTTTTCTGAGCACTTTTTAGAGTAGTTTTTTTTTAGATACATTTTTGTTAATAGTTGTTTTTTTCTTTTTTTCACTAAAAGAGCTTGATCACTTTAGGGCAATGCCCTACTGAAGTCCCTTTTAATGTTTAGGTGTTGATTGGATGGAGCTTTACTTTTCAGTGGGGTGTTGTTTATGGGTTAATAGGGTAATGCTTTACATTGTGGTGGGGAGTGTGACAGTTTAGGGGGTTAATAGTGTAGTTTGTGATGTTGGGGGGGTGGTGTAGGGATAATTTTTTAGTGCAACTGTTTCCTCCAGATAAACTCTTTACGCAACCTTTCAATTAGTGTAAAAAGTTTGAATAGGAAGTGCAATTGCATTCGAGCTATCACATTTATTTTCAATTTGTAATATGAGTGCATATTACCACTCAACACTACTCGTAGAAAATATGGGGAGCATAAATTATGGCGAGTTTATGCAAACACATTTACGGTTATTTTAACAGTGTGCCACTTGTAATATGGATTTGTTTTTACATGTTTTAATCTACTTAACTGCAAAGGCCTCCAATGTACATACATATGTCTATATATGTATTTATGTGTGTATATGTCTGTAAATACATATGTACACATATCTATACTATAATCACGTTTATAACGCGTCCGTCACCGTTGCCAGTTGTGCACGCATCCTCAAAGGAATGTTGGCAGCGCGAGGCAGCCAAAAGAATGCTGGCTGCATCCAGGTGGATTCCAAAAATGGCTGGGTGGTGAAAGAATCCGAAAATGGCAGGGTGGATTATTTCACCACCCTGCCATTTTCCAAATCCATCAGAATTCAGCGTTGCTGCATCCAAGTGAATTCTTTTGGCTGTGCGCTCAGCCAAAATTCTGCAAAAATCTGCAGGTGGATTCTTTCACCACCCTGCCATTTTCGGAATCCAGCGGGATGCAGCGATGGCAAATGGAGCATTACAGAAAAAAAAACTTAACCGCCCACAATAAGTATTAAAAAAAACCTAAACCCCTGCAATAAGTATTAAAAACAAAACCTAACCGCCTGCAATAAGTATTAAAAAAACAAAAACTAACCGCGCGCAATAAGTATTAAGAAGAAAAATAAAACAACCAACTACCTAATAAAATTATTAACCCCTAAATCCGCCAACCCCATCATCGCAAACTACCTAATAAATCTATTAACCCCTAAACCGCAATTTACCCACATCGCTAATTAACCTAATACATCTATTAACCCCTAAAACCGCCATTAATCCACATTGCAATTAACATAATAAATCTATTAACCCCTAAACCGCCTAACCCCACAACGCAAATAACTGATCACTAAGCCCCCTAACCTAACACGCCCTAAATTAACCCTATTACATAAATTAAAATAATCCTAAAATACAATTAAAATAAAAAACCTAACATTACTTTAAAAATAAAATAAGAAAACCAAGTTTAAACTAATCTAATATTACAGAAAATAAAAAAAAAAATAATAAACCACATTATCCAAAATATTTTTTTTTTAAACCTAATCCCTATGAAAATAAAAAAAAAACACCAAAATAAAAACACCCCCTAATCTAAGAATAAACTAACAATAGCCCTTAAAAGGGCTTTTTGTAGGGCATTGCCCTGCAGAAATCAGCTCTTTTACATTAAAAATAAACTAATTCCCCCCCCTAACAGTAAAACCCCCCACCCACCAAACCCCCCCAAAATAAAAAAACCTAACACTAAAAAGACTTAAACTACCCATTACCCCATAAGGGGCATTTTTATGGGCATTGCCCTTAAAAAGGCATTCAGCTCTTTTACTGTCCTTAAAAAGGTATTCAGCTCTTTTACAGCGCCAAAATCTCTAATTTTTTATAAAATACCCCCCCCCCCTCAAAAATAAATAACACTAGGCCCAAATAGGTTCTCACAGTTCCTGAAGTCCGGCGGAGAAGGTCTTATTCCAGGCGGGTCCATTATCTAATATCTTCATCCACAGCGAAGGTGGCACGGAGGTGTGGAGCAGTCTTCCCAGATGTGGCGATCCTCAGTGGAGGCTCCTCTTCATGCGATCATCCACCGCACACTGAAGATTGAGCAAGGTACCCCATATTTATTGGGGTATCTTGCATTCCTATTGGCTGATATTTTAAAATCAGCCAATAGGATGAGAGCTAATGAAATCGTATTGGCTGATTTGAACAGCCAATAGGATTTCAGTAGCTCTAATCCTATTGGTTGATTTCAAAATTTCAGCCAATAGGAATGCAAGGTACCCCAAATTGGTACCTTGCATTCAATTTTCAGTCTACAACGGACGGATAAAGTGGAGCCTCCATGACGCTGAGGAACCCCTTTGCCGCCACCGAGGACCGCCGCTGAGGACTGCCTCCATTAAGGATCACTGCTAGGATGCAAGCCTCAGGTACACAGCTCTACAACTCCGCTCCGTGCCACCTTCACTCCGGATGAATATAGAAGATGATGGATCCGTCTGGAAGAAGACCTTCTCCACCGGACTTCAGGAACAGTGAGTACCTTTTTGGGGCTTAGGTTTAGGCTTTTTTATTTTAATTTTTGGGGTGTTTTTTTATAATAGGGTTTTTTGGGCTTGAAAAAGAGCTGATTGCCCTTTTAAAGGCAGTAATAGAGCCGAATCTTCTTTTAAGGGCAATGCCCATACAAGTGTTAATTTTTGGTTTTGGGGGTTTTGGTGGGTTTTTACTGTTTGGGGGATTTAGTATTTTTTAGAGGTAAAAGAGCTGTTTAACTTAGGGCAATGCCCTAAAAAGGCCCTTTTAAGGGCTATTGGTAGTTTAGTATTAGATTAGGGGGTGTTTTTATTTTGGGGGGGGGGTATTTTTATAGGGGTATTAGTTTAGGTTTAAATTTTTATTTTGGATACCTTTGTTTATTTTTTTCTGTAATTTTAGGTTATTTTTTTGTAACTTCAGCTTGAGGTTTATAGTTTTTAAACATAGACTGCCCTCTGGGCAGTCTTATCTCCTAGTAAATACATAAATACATATGTACCCATATATAGACATAAATATATATATATACATTTACATCATTAGACATGTATTTGTATGTATCTCAATGTTATAGCCCTTTGACTGCCTTTTTTCTTCTAACACCTCAGACTTCATATCCTTGAGCCCTTATAACTTTTCTGTGTAATTATTTTTTTAAATAATGTTTATCCGATAGTGTTATTATAAGTGAAAGTTTACTTCGTAATGCATTTTTGATATGTTTGTGCAACTTTTATGCTTTTCAAAACAGTTAACCTCAATAAACATTATAACAAAGTATTTCTGCCAAAATCGAATTTCATGGAAAAATTTAAATTCATAATAAAATTATGCAGGGAAAAAATATTTAAAGGAGCAGAGTAGAAATCGCAATAAAACTACCCTGCTCACACCTTATTCACAAACTGTGGATACATTTACTCACTGAGCAATACGATGCTCAATTGGACTCAAAACAACGCTCACTACAGTTTCTTAAAAAATGGGAATGCTACATAAATACGTTAGACACACCAAAACAAAAACAAATACTCTTCCCCTTTCTACAAACTGAGTACATGCTTAATGCCCACTTGAGAGGTGAATGGTCCTTGGTGTACAAGGATTGAGAGAGAATGGATCAGTGTCTATATAACCTGCGGCGTGGGGGGGGGGGGAATGGGGGGCCGAGGAGAAGGAAATCTATATCACTATGCTTCTGTGCTTCTGTTAATTTTTCTTTCTGGGTTTTGTTGTTTGTTTTTTTTTTTTTTTTTTTTTTTTTTACTCCTCTGTTTCATAGAGGATTCACTGATTAAGATAGCTAAATACACTAACCAATATCTAATACCTAGATAGGGCACAAGGGGAAGGGAACAGAGGGGGAAGGGTAAAGAGGGAACCTGGTTACTACTCCGAAGGTATTACTACCCAAGGAGAGGATATCTATAAAGAAAAAAAAAAAAAAGGGGAATAAGGAAATTTATAAGAGGACTCAGGCAGCATAAGGATAAATGGGTTAATGTAAATAATCATAGATTCAAGCTTGTATTGACTAGTTATTGTATCATTTCCTAACTCAGTGAATGTGAAACTGAACAACTGTCGAAATGTCATTTTATTTGTCTTGTTCTTTATGTTCGTATCTTAAGACATGCTGTATACCGGAAACCTCTTTAATAAAAAAGGAATTTTAAAAAAAAAAAAAAAACTACCCTGCTCGTGCAAAAATGCTGTGAAATTTGTATTTATAAAACAAATTTTAAAACCTGTTGTTTTCCTTATTGTTAAATAAGTTTCCCCACCTCTGCTAGTGGGGTGAACAGGGCTTTTTTAATGGGTGTAGCTGAAATTTCTCCTCTAGGTCTGTAGTATAATCTAAACATTTCCCCCTGCAGTTCCTGCTGATTTTTCTTGCAAACTAAAATGTGTCAAGATTGTGGGAAAATACACAAAACACTTACGGCTAGATTACAAGTTTTGCGTTCAGCTGAAAAAGCAGCATTTTCCCTACCGCTGGTATTACGAGTCTTGCAGGTTTAAGGGCACCACACACTTCTTTGGCTTTACCGCAAACCGACACGTAAATTTCGTAAACCTTTTTTTCTATGGGACTTCCATAGCGCTCGTATTACAAGTCTGTCCTGGGAGGCCAAAAAGTGACCGGTACACCCTCTACCTCCAAGATTCGTAACGCATTCTAAAGTCAGTAGTTATGAGTTTTACACTACAACGCTGTAGCATAAATCTCATAACTAAAGTGCTAAAAAGTACACTAACACCCATAAACTACCTATTAACCCCTAAACCAAGGCCCTCTCGCATCGCTAAAACTATAATAACATTTTTAACCCCTAATCTGTCTCTCCGGACATCGCCGCCACTAGAATAACCATATTAACCCCTAAACCACTGCACTTCTGTCTTGCAAACAATAGTTACATATTATTAACCCCTAATCTGCCGCCCCTAACATTGCCGCCACCTACATTATACTTATTAACCCCTAATCTGCTGTCCTCAATGTCGCCGCCACTATATTAAATGTATTAACCCCTAAATCTAAGTCTAACCCTAACACCCCCTAACTAAAATATAATTTAAATAAATCTAAAGAAAATTACTATTATTAACTATATTATTCCTTTTTAAAACTAAATACTTACCTATAAAATAAACCCTAAGCTAGCTACAATATAACTATTATAACTAATAGTTACATTGTAGCTAGCTTAGGGTTTATTTTTATTTTACAGGCAAGTTTGTATTTATTTTAATTAGGTAGAATAGTTATTAAATAGTTATTAACTATTTAATAACTACCTAGCTAAAATAAATACAAATTGACCTGTAAAATAAAACCTAACCTAAGTTACACTAACACTACACTACAATTAAATACATTAACTAAATTAAATACAATTAAATAAATTAAATTAAATTAGCTAAATCACAAAAAACCCCACTAAATTACAGAAAATAAAAAACAAATTACAGATCTTTAAACTAATTACACCTAATCTAATAGCCCTATCATAAAAAAAGCCCCCCCCCAAAATAAAAAAAAAACATAGCCTAAAGTAAACTATCAATAGCCCTTAAATGGGCCTTTTGCTGGGAATTGCCCCAAAGTAATCAGCTCTTTTACCTGTAAAAAAAAATACAAACAACCCCCCCAACAGTAAAACCCACCACCCACACAACCAACCCCCCAAATAAGAACCTAAATAAAAAAACCTAAGCTCCCCATTGCCCTGAAAAGGGCATTTGGATGGGCATTGCCCTTAAAAGGGAATTTAGCTCTATTGCAGGCCCAAAGTCCTAACCTAAAAAATAAACCCACCCAATACACCCTTAAAAAAATCCTAACACTAACCCCCGAAGATTCACTTACCGGGAGAAGTCTTCATCCAAGCGATGATGTCCTCAACGAAGTTGGCAGAAGTGGTCCTCCAGACAGGCAGAAGTGGTCCTCAAGACGGGCAGAAGTCTTCATCCAAGCGGCATGTTCTATCTTCATCCTTCCGACGCAGAGCAGCTCCTTCTTCAAGACATCTGGCGCTGAGCATCCTCTTCAAACGAAGGCTTCTTCAGAATGAATATCACTTTAAGTGACGTCATCCAAGATGGCGTCCTTTAGATTCCGATTGGCTGATAGAATTCTATTAGCCAATTGGAATTAAGGTAGAAAAAGTCCTATTGGCTGATGCAATCAGCCAATAGGATTGAGCTGGCATTCTATTAGCTATTCCAATCAGCCAATAGAATGCAAGCTCAATCCTATTGGCTGCATCAGCCAATAGGATTTTTTCAAAATTCTAAATTCTCACCCTGACCTACAAAGCCCTCACCAATGCTGCCCCACCCTACCTGTCCTCACTCATCAACAAATATACTTCTGCCCATCCCCTAAGATCCAACACTGACCTGCTTCTTGCATCCTCTACCATCATCTCCTCTCATTCTAGACTACAGGACTTCTCTCGTGTGGCACCAACCCACTGGAAAGCACTTCCTCGAGATGTCAGACATGCCCCTAACCTCTCCTCCTTTAAACGTTCCCTAAAGACCTTTCTGTTCAGGGAAGCTTATCACCCGACTTATTAACAAACTAACCAATTAACTAACAGTTGCCCTCTATCTCCTCACTAATATCATTCTCACCTCTGCAATGCCCACCTCCTGTTTCCAATCCTCCTACCCATCTAGATTGTAAGTTCCCACGGAAACAGGGCCCTCAATTCCCCCTGTATTTGTCTGTAAAATTTTGTGTCTTATCTTATTGTTTCTCCACTGTACTGTTATCCTTGTACCCATGGGCAGCGCTGCGGAATCTGTTGTCACTTTATAAATAAAGAATAATACTAATAACCTTAATTCCGATTGGCTAATAAAATTCTATCAGCCAATCGAAATGAAAAAGCTATAGGAGCGCTTGGAATACCTGTGTAGGAATCTTAGCTGAGTAGGGTCAATGGGAATTTTTTGAGCAAAACCAATTAGTTAAAATGGTTCTAAAAATATGTATTTATTATACAATGTTAAAAAACAATATCATAAAATCAATATACAAATGGTATATACAATTATACCATAATCTAGAATAGAGTATAGACCCTATCTAAACAATGTTCTTCTGTCTGACAATGTGAATAAAAAGGTTGCAATTACATGTGATTCAAAGCATATGATTCAGACCATAGGAATCTCGTTATGTCAATTAGACAAAGCGCATATAAATTACCATTACAGGTGAAAACGTTGTTAAATCGATGAGATAAGGTTAACCTTAAAAAAGTGAAAAACTGTGTACAAATGTAAAAAAATTCAAAAAATTCAAAAAATAAAAAATTCAAAAAATAAAAACTAAAAACCGGTGTACATCTTTAAAAGCTTAGTGTCATTATCCTTGCAAAGTGGATACAAATAGTGAAAAAATTGTGAAAAAATATAATATAGTGAAAAAATATTATAAATTAAGTATATAGTGGTGAAAAAATCTTAGTCCTAAATCCAATAGTCTTTATGTGACAGTTTGTATCCAATAAGTGTTGATGTCAATGTCATTGTAAATAATGATTGAATCCTAATGTTCCTTTAGTCCAAATCTTGATATTCACAGTTTCCTCTATGTCCTAAATAGAAGAAAATAAACAAACATAGTGCAATATGCTAATCCAAATGTGGCTTAATAAGTCTAGAACTCACCGAATTGGGACCTGAGCCTTCGATATCAGTTCACAATCTACGCGTTTCGATCCTGCTGGATCTTGAGAAAGATCCAGCAGGATCGAAACGCGTAGACTGTGAACTGATAATGACACTAAGCTTTTAAAGGTGTACACCGGTTTTTATTTTTTATTTTTTGAATTTTTTATTTTTTGAATTTTTTAATTTTTTTACATTTTTACACAATTTTTCACTTTTTTAAGGTTAACCTTATCTCATCGATTTAACAACATTTTCACCTGCAATGGTAATTTATATGCGCTTTGTCTAATTGGCATAACGAGATTCCTATGGTCTGAATCATATGCTTTGAATCACATGTAATTGCAACCTTTTTATTCACATTGTCAGACAGAAGAACATTGTTTAGATAGGGTCAATACTCTATTCTAGATTATGGTATAATTGTATATATACCATTTGTATATTGATTTTATGATATTGTTTTTTAACATTGTATAATAAATACGTATTTTTAGAACCATTTTAACTAATTGGTTTTGCTCAAAAAATTCCCATTGACCCTACTCAGCTAAAATTCCTACACAGGTATTCCAAGCGCTCCTATAGCTTTTTCATTTTGATACTCTAAAGGTCTGGTCAAGAGATCTTGCATACAGGAGCTGGAGTAGTAGCACTCTTTGGCGCTGGGGAAACGTACTCTATCAGCCAATCGGAATTAAGGTTGAAAAAAATCCTATTGGCTGATGCAGCCAATAGGATTGAGCTTGCATTCTATTGGCTGATTGGAACAGCTAATAGAATGCCAGCTCAATCCTATTGGCTGATTGCATCAGCCAATAGGACTTTTTCTACCTTAATTCCGATTGGCTAATAGAATTCTATCAGCCAATCATAATCTAAAGGACGCCATCTTGGATGACGTCACTTAAAGTGATATTCATTCTGAAGAAGCCGTCGTTTGAAGAGGATGCTCCGCGCCGGATGTCTTGAAGATGGAGCCGCTCCACGTCGGAAAGATGAAGATAGAATATGCCGTCTGGATGAAGACTTCTGCCCTTCTGGAGGACCACTTCTGCCCATCTGGAGGACCAATTCTGCGGCTTCGTTGATGACATCTTGCAATAGAGCTAAATGCCCTTTCAGGGCAATGGGGAGTTTAGTTTTTTTTAAAAGATATAGAAGTAGACAGGCACACAGAGGCACTCCTAGTGCAATATGTTCTATATATGTGTACACATAAAGAAAGTGAAATAGCCACACTCACTTGGTTTTGCCTCATGATATGTGGTATTTAAACAGCACTTGTGTTAGTAGGTGTTCACTCCTTGTTGACTCCTCGGTCAGATGTCCTCCCGTGCCTCTTGGATAGCCCAGTTTCCTTAGAGGAAAAACATCTGTATACTAGTCCTCCTCACACTGCATGGGGAAGATTACTTAAAACAAATGGTATACAGATGTTTTTCCTCTAAGGAACATCTGACCGAGGAGTCAACAAGGAGTGAACACCTACTAACAAAAGTGCTGTTTAAATACCACATATCATGAGGTAAAACCAAGTGAGTGTGGTTATTTCACTTTCTTTATGTGTACACATATATAGAGCGTATTACACTAGGAGTGCCTATGTGCGTCTGTCTACTTCTATACCTTTTCAGACACTCAGGAGGGACTTCTCTCTACAGGGGATTGCTCTTTAACAGATGGGCTGCCAGGTTTTGTGGCACACAGGAACCAGTACTGCGGACTATATGAACAATTATAGCTCCATAGACTATCCAGTTTTAATTTGTGTGGGACTATTAAACACCTAACCAGTTCTTGTCTTATAAACATATTCTTGTAACTGGATGGGAATATATATATATATGAAATAAAACCAATAGACCCTCATATCCTCCTAGCACTGAATAATTTATTTTTTTGTATTTAGTTTTTTTTAGTTAGGCTTTTATTTGGGGGGTTGGTTGTGTGGGTGGTGGGTTTTACTGTTGGGGGGGGGGGTGTTTGTATTTTATTTTTACAGGTAAAAGAGCTGATTACTTTAGGGCAATGCCCTGCAAAAGGCCCTATTACGGGCTATTGATAGTTTAGTTTAGGCTAGGGTTTTTTTTTATTTTGGGGGGGGGCTTTTTTATTTTGATAGGGCTATTAGATTAGGTGTAATTAGTTTAAATATCTGTAATTTGTTTTTTATTTTCTGTAATTTAGTGGGTATATTTTTGTGATTTAGCTAATTTAATTTATTTAATTGTATTTAATGTAGGTAATTTATTTAATTGTAGTGTAGTGTTAGGTGTTATTGTAACTTAGGTAAGGTTTTATTTTACAGGTCAATTTGTCTTTATTTTTGCTAGGTAGTTATTAAATAGTTAATAACTATTTAATAACTATTCTACCTAGTTAAAATAAATACAAACTTGCCTGTAAAATAAAAATAAACCCTAAGCTAGATACAATGTAACTATTAGTTATATGGTTTATTTTATAGGTAAGTATTTAGTTTTAAATAGGAATTATTTAGTTAATTATAGTAATTTTCTTTAGATTTATTTAAATGATATTTAAGTTAGGGGGTGTAAGGGTTAGGGTTAGACTTAGATTTAGGGGTTAATACATTTAATATAGTGGCGGCTACGTTGGGGGCAGCAGATTAGGGTTTAATAAGTGTAGGTAGGTTGCGGCGACATTGGGGGTGGCGGATTAGGGGTTAATAAATATAATGTAGGTGGTGGCAATGTTGGGGCAGCAGATTAGGGGTTAATAGGTATAATATAGGTGGCGGCGGTGTCCGGAGCGGCAGATTAGGGGTTAATAAGAATGATGTCGGTGTCGGCGATGTCAGGGGCGACAGATTAGGGGTTAATAAGTGTAAGATTAGGGGTGTTTAGACTCGGGGTTCATGTTAGGGTGTTAGGTGTAAACATAACTTTAGTTTCCCCATAGGAATCCATAGGGCTGCGTTACTGGGGAAATCGTGCATGAGCACGTACATCCAGCTCACCGCTGACTTAAGCAGCGCTGGTATTGAAGTGCAGTATGGAGCAAAATGTTGGAGTGTTCAGACAGGCACACTCCAAATATTGCCTGTGGGACCTAAGTTGCACTATACCTACACTAACTACCTCAGGTGATGTAGTTTTGCCATCTAATAGTTGGCAAGACAAACATGGTCGCTACCCTCCTCACAACCTGTACTTCACTAATACAAACATATTGCACTGGTGGCGATATATCCGAATAAGAGTGCAGCCTGCTCTCCCTAGCATGCCCTGTTAACTCCCCTTGAATTCCTATACATACATCCCAATGCAATGCCAGACTACATTATATATACTGTACATGGCTAGATTACAAGTGAGGCACAAACATTTTTTCGCAAGAGATATCGTGTTTTCGCTACCCATTTTAATTGCGCTCATATTACAAATTTGAGCTCTGAGTCAAATTGTGATTGGTTGAAAAGTGTAGCAGATTTAGTATTGCAAATTAATTGGATTACATTATGCATATGTCTGGTAGACTGATCATATACTTTATTAGCGAAGGCAACAAAAGATTCCATACAAATGACACTTTTGGATTATAAAACCACAAAATAAGAACTTCTACAGATGATGATTACCAAGCACATCAAAAATCAGGGGAATATATATGCTTAAAGGGACATGAAACCCAAAATTTTTCTTTCATGATTCAGATAGAGAATACAATTTCAAACAACTTTCCAATTTACGTCTATTATTTAATTTGCTTATTTCTCTTGTTATCCTTTGCTGAAATATTTATCTAGGAAATTTCATGTGCAGCAGAGAACCTAGGATTAGTGGCTGCATATATAAACTGATTGTCATTGGCTCACCCATGTGCTCAGTTAGAAACCAGTAGAGCACGGCTGCTCCTTCAACAAATGATACCAAGAGAATAAAACAGATTAGATAATAGAAGTAAATTAGAAAGTTGTTTAAAATCGTATTCTCTATCGGAATCATGGAATATTTGTTTTGGGTTTCATGTCCTTTTAATGAAATCATGTTTACTAGCATTATTGTAACTGTCTTGAGATATCCTTACATCCAATTATTCTATCACAGGCCTAGTTGATGTTAACTGGAAGGCCTACAGGAGGAAGTATGACATATTGCAGAACTGAATGGACATAGAATTTTTGCCTTGGTTTTGGTGGTGGTGGAACTCACAGCACTCCCTTTGGACTCCTAAGTGTCCCTTTAAACACATCCATCCCAAGCAGTGGCCTTTTTATTTAATAGAGGTGACTTGTTTGTGCTATATAGCAAATGTAAGAGTAAAAACTCTATTCAAGATTTGCATGTTGCTTACATAAACGTATTTGTGTGCACACAATGTGAATATGTTTGGAACATTGTTCACAAGCTCGAAAGATATCTCTAAAAATGGGTTGTAATATATTTTTTTCATGTGTGCATAAAGATATTTCTGCATTTTACTGTTCATTTTGTAATATTCGCATCAGCAATGCTACCAACTTATTCTAAAGTTATGACCATGTAATTGCTGTCTTAACTGTTGTTTGTTTGCAAACTACTTATTGCCTCCGCTAGGTTTAACACATAATCATAATGTGCGCAAATGTTTAGGTAGTAGGTTCCAACATGACGTTTGCTCAGTGTACTATTTTCAGTAGCATTGTTCTGATTAACCCATGTTTCTGGGTGTGCACATGGTAACATGCATTGTGGCCCAGAACAGCACATGTATATTAAGGTTGGAGAGCACTATTTCTGTTCCCTTCTGCACACCCTGAAGCATGTATAAGTTATAAGTGTCTATAAAAACAGATCCTACCGGCCTGCTCTGCTCCTGCTTGTCTCTCCCATGTGACAGCCACTGCCCTGCCCTGCCCCCCGCCTCCCAGCCTCACAGCACTCACACCTCCTGTGGACTACGGCAACGCACTCTACCACGGCTGCACCATCATGCACCAAAAGAGACTCCAGCGCATCCAGAACGCCTCGGCAAGACTCATCCTCAATATCCCTCTTCAATGCCACATCACCAAACACCTGTGGGGCCTGCACTGGCTCCCCATCAACAAAATGAAAAAGCATCAAGCTTCTCACCCAAGCATTCAAGGTCCTCCACAACATCGGTCCCGAATACATGAACTACAGCGTTACCTTCTACATCCCCGCCAGACAACTTCGATCGGCCGGCCAAGCCCTCGCAGTCATCCCCTGCATCAGGAAAACCACAGCGGGAGGCAGATCCTTCTCTCACCTGGCAGCCAAGACTTGGAACACCCTCTCACTGCACTTCAGACAAGCTACCACCCTAACTAAGTTCAGAAAGGACCTCAAGACCTGGCTCTTCGACTGAACTGCAACCCTCAGCACCTTGAGACCCTTACGGGTGAATAGCCCCGCTTTACAAGAATTCAATAGATAGAACCCTTGAGGCACTCCATTGATCAATGTAAACTGTACTAAAGATGTAAATCCAATTAAAGTGATGGCTGTCCTTTCTTGTGCTGACCCTATAATTAAAGGGACATTGTACACTAGATTTGTTTTTGCAAAGATGTTTTTTAGATAATCCATTTATATAGCCCATACAGGGATTTTGTTGTAAAAATGTATATTTTTGCTATTTTTTAAATTACATTGTGCTAACCAAGCCCCAAAGTTTTAGAAGTAGACTGTTGTCTACCTTCTCCAGCTTGCTCCTGTTTGTGAAAAAGGGTCTTTTCCTATGCAGGGGATGGTGGGGGGTCTGCTCTTTTTTCTTTCCAGCCCATTTCAGTGGGTGTCCCAGCCTAACCTTTTCAACAGTGCTAAACTGGGAGCTTCTAAGTAAGTTTCTAAAAGGTTTTATATTGGATTTTTAAATCAGTATCTGTGCATATTATTCTTTATAGTAGTGTCTATTACATTAAGTTTTATATGCATATGCACATGGTAGATGTGTTAATATGCAGCTGTTCTAAGTGTTTTTTCCACACATTAATGGTTGTCACCATTTTAACTAATTAGTCTGTTTCAACTGAAAAATGTGTTCATATCAGCACAATTAATGATGTAACAGCGCCTTATGAGCACAAGTGGTGTAGCATGAACACAATATTGTAGAAAATCCCCTAGCGATAACATTTGTTAATCCATAAATGGTGCGAGGAGGTGATGTTTCTACTTTCAACTTGTAACCCCATGCCAAAACCACATGATCAAGATTCTAATTTACTTTTATCATCAAATTTGCTTTGATCTCTTTGTATTCTTTGATAAAAGATAAACCTAGGTAGGCTCATAAACTTATTTCTAAGCCGTTTAAGGCCACCTTTTATCTCAGTGCATTTTGACAGTTTTTTACAGTTAGACACTGCTAGTTCATGTGTGTCATAATTAACTGTGCTCACTCCCATGCAGGTATTTATGTCAGCACTGATTGGCTAAAATGCAAGTCTGTCAAAAGATAAAGGGACAGTCTTTAGAGGTTTATATACAAGGTAATCACAGAGGTAAAAAGTATATTAAAATAACAGTGTTGGTTGTGAAAAACTGGGGAATCGGTAATAAAGGGATTATCTATCTTTTTTAAACAATAACAATTTTCAAGTAGACTGTCCCTTTAAGAGCTGTGTTTCTAAAATTATTTGTGGGATCTTGCACTAAACTTCTTAGTTCATCTCATCTGAGTGGAGAACTGTTTTCTAGGCACAACTTAAACTGAAATGTTTATAGATATATTCAGACATAGATATTGATATTAGCATTTTTTTTGGCAATGGTTTCCTATCCTAATTAAAGTCTCAGCAAATTGCTCTGCAATGCCTTTTCAAGGAGTTCCCAAAATCTATTTCAAATTGGTCAAAAACTCATAATTGTGTGTTTGTACCATAAGTAAGGGAGAGTAAAGTCAAAGGGGCATATTTATCAAGCTCCGTATGGAGCTTGATGCCCCGTGTTTCTGGCGAGCCTGCAGGCTCGCCAGAAACAGCAGTTATGAAGCAGCGGTCACAGGGGGCGAGTCTGCAGGAGGCGGCGTTGCACCAGCAGCTCTTGTGAACTGCTGGTGCAATGCTGAATACGGCGAGCATATTGCTCGCCATATTCAGCGAGGTCTAGTGGACCTGATCCGCACTGTCGGATCAGGTCCGCCAGACTTTCATAAATAGGGGCCATAATGTCATAACTTTTAAACAACTTTCCAAGTTACTTCTAATATCAAATTTGCTTTGTTCTTTGGCATCCTTCATTGAAGAGCATGCTTATGTAGGCCCAGGGGCAACAATGCACTACTGGGAGCTAGCTGGTTATTAGTGGCTGCACCTATATGCCCTTTTCCATTGGTTTACCCAATGTGTTCAGCAAGATCCCAGTAGTGCATTGATGCTCCTTCAGCAAAAGATACTAAGGAATGAAGCAGATTTGATAATAAAAGTAAAGTGAAAAGTTCTTTACAATTGCATGCTGTATCTGAATCCCGAAGTTTAATTTTGACTTGCATGCCCCTTTAGTTCCTCATGTTCATATGAAAGGGGCAGAGTCTGTGAGCAACAGAGCAGAGTGAGACTGGCTGAACCTCATATTGCAGGGAGAGGGCATGGACCATCCTGTAACATAGACTGCATTGTGGTGAGACAGAGGGGTGAGAAGGTTTTTGTGATTGAATCAGTCAGTGTGTCCTTGGATGATCATGAATGAGAGATCTATCCTTTCTTGTTTAGATAAAGTGGATCATTGTGACTCCTTTTTTATCATTAGTGGGGGGTTTTCTTTGTTAAAGTGAACGTCAACCATAGCGTTTTTGAAACGCTAGGGTTGACTGTTGAAACAAATAAAGGGCACTTTCTTTCATGAAATATAAGATGCTTCATGCAGAAAGTGCCTTTATTCGTTTAACCATTCGCCGTTCTTAGCTGCTAAGGCAGCCCACGGCCAAAAAATATTTTGCTAAGAGATGACGTTTTCACCTCTTAGCCAATAGCCGAGCGGTAAATCTGGCTTGGCGATCATGGGAGCCGTGGGCTGCTGTAGCAGCTAAGAACGGCGAACAGTTGAAACGAATAAAGGCACTTTCTGCATAAAGTATCTTATACTTCATGAATGTAAGTGCTCTTTATTTGTTTCAACAGTCAACCCTAGCATTTCAAAACCACTATGGTCAACTTTCACTTTAATATGCTTATTATATTGATGCATTTTGTTATATTAAAATAAATAAAAATGAAATTACACTGCGTAAATTTATTTTCATATTGTATTACAGTGAGACTGTACAGAAACCTTTACAGTTATTTGTACAATAAACTTAAAAACATGTGCACCAAATTTACCATATTACTGCTGTAAAGGATTATGGAAGAGACATACATTGAGTTGTTAACCTGAACTTAGCTTGAACTTGGTCTGCATCTCATAACTGATGATATTCAGAAGCAAGAAGGGAGCAGACATAGTTATGAGTTCACTCTCTTAAGATTTGGGACATATCAGTATTACGGATAAGACTCATAATTACTGTGGAGGTCAATTTACTATCTGGGAGCAAATAAAAATGTTTGTGCAACAGAGGGGAAACAACATCACCTAAATCTTTACAGCAAAATGTCTTCCAGTGAAAGCTATTTTCTTTGTTTTGTTATGCTAAATCAAGCTATGTTCTCTGAATGTTTTTTTTTTTTTAATAATTCAATTTCAAACAATGTCTCCAGGTTATCTAGAGGGGGCGCATGACTCCTTCATGTGTCCTTGGCATCTGGCTGTGTGAAATATTTGAGGCAAATATAGGCATAAATTGTTGGAGGTATGGAGTTCATTGGGTAGTAGATTTCCCTGTGCCTTGGGCAGCACAGAAACTAAATGTCTACTCTTTGGCACCTTGTTGCTGGACTGATCTTCAGGAATATGCCCTTTGGCCTGTCCTTGGACTCTGCTCTTGCTTTACCTCTTAGCACCTTGTTGCTGGACTGATCTTAGGGTACCTACCCTTTGGCGTGTCCTTGGACTCTACTCTTGCTTTAACCCTTAGTACCTTATGCTGGACTGATCTCCCAAGAACCCAACATTTGGCCTGTGCCTGGAGTCTGCACTTGCTTTACTCCTTGGTACCTTGTTGCTGGACTTACCTGACCTCTGGCCTATTATTCGATTTAAGTTATCTTGTTTTATTAAAATTTTAACTGATTTTAATTGCTTTTGTATCTATTTTGGCACTTAAAGGGACATAAGACTCATATGCTAAATCACTTGAAACTGATGCAGTATAACTGTAAAAAGCTGACAGGAAAATCTCACCTGAGCATCTCTATGTAAAAAAGGAAGATATTTTACCTCACAATTTCCTCAGCTCAGCAGAGTAAGTTCTGTGTAAAAAGTTATACTCAGCTGCTCCCAGCTGCAGGTAAACAAATTTAAAAAAATGAAGAAATGAACAGCAGCCAATCAGCATCAGCAGTGCTGAGGTCATGAACTCTTACTGTGATCTCATGAGATTTGACTTAACTCTCATGAGATTTCATAGTAAGCTTCCTTTACCTGATTGGTGAAATAATATGAGAGTGCACGATGCTAGTCCCTTCAGATGTCCCAGGACAAACACACTAAAATGCTGCTTAGAAATCCTTTACAATGGGAGGTGGCTACTGAGGAACTTTTGAGGTAAAATATCTTTCTTTTTTACATAGAGATGTTCAGGTGATATTTTCTAATCAGCTTTTTACAGCTATGCTGCATCACTTTCAAGTGTTTAAACATTTGGGTATTATGGCCCTTTAAGTTCCACTCACCCTCAAAACCTGAATGAGATGCAGCAAACTCAGAAAAGAAAAGAAAGAATGAGAGTCTGGTCTATTTATTTGTGAGGTAATACTCATATTTCATAAAAATACTGATGGTGTTTGAAACTAATTGACAGCTAGATTACAAGTCTGTGTGTTCGTCTGTTAACGCTGAAAATATGGTATTTTCAGAGTTAAAACAGCAACGCAGCCATTACAAGTCTTGTCGGTATAGGTGTATCGCAAGCCTTTTAGTCTGTCACGCAACCTCACTCAGTATCACACTCTTAAACATGATCAGCTAGATTACGAGTTTTCAGCACTATAGGGAAATTAACGAGTGCCACAAAAGTGTTGTTAATTTACCTCCCTATAGAGCTGCTATTACAAGTTTTTAAAAACTTGGCTTGCGTGGGCAATATGGTGGCGTTGAGCTCCATACCTCCCCCAAATACAAGCAGTGTTTTGACGCGCTTGTGCATGATTTCCCCATAGACATCAATGGGGAGAGCCGTAAAAAAAAGCCTAACACCTGCGATCGCTGAAAAAAAAGCTCCGTAATGCAGCCCCATTGATGTGTATGGGGAAAGAAAAAGTTACGTTTAAACCTAACACCCTAACATAAAAACCAAGTCTAAACACCCCTAATCTGCTGCCCCTAACATCGCCACCACCTACATTACAGTTAATAGACCCTAATCTTCTGCCCCTAACATCACCGCCACATAAATAAAACTATTAACACTTAATCTGCCGCTCCCGATATTGCCGCCACCTAAATACACTTATTAACCCCTAATCTGCCGCTCCCGATATCGCCACCACCTACATTACAGTTATTAACCTCTAATCTGCCACCCCCAATGTCACTGTCACTATACTAAAGTTAGTAACCCCTAAACCTCTGGTCTCCCACATCACTAACACTAAATAAATATATTAACCCCTAAACCTAACCCTAACGTAACCCTAACCCTAAGTCTAACACTAACCCCACCTAACTTAAATATAATTAAAATAAATCTAAATTAAACTTACAATTATTACCTAAATAATTCCTATTTTAAGCTTAATACTTACCTGTAAAAAAAAACCTAAGCTGGCTACAACATAAATAATAGTTACATTGTAGCTATCTTAGGTTTTATTTTTATTTTACAGGTGAGTTTGCATTTATTTTAACTAGGTAGACTAGTTAGTAAATAGTTATTAACTATTTACTAACTACCTAGCTAAAATAAATACAAAGTTACCTGTAAAATAAAAGCTAACCTTCCTTACACTAAAAGCTAACATTACAATCAAATCAAATAAATTAAATTAATAAAATACAATTATCTTAATTGCAAAAAAATAAGCACTAAATTACACAAAAAAAACACCAAAATTATCAAAATTAAAAACGAATTACTCCTAATCTAATAGCCCTATAAAAAAAAAAGGCCCCCCAAAATAAAAAACCCTAGCCTACGGTAAACTACAAATGGTCCTTAAAAGGGCCTTTTGCGGGCATTGCCCCAAAGAAATCAGCTCTTTTACCTGTAAAAAAAAATACAAACAACCCCCCAACAGTAAAACCTACCACCCACACAACCAAACCCCCCAAATAAAATTCTATCTAAATAAACCTAAGCTAACCATTGCCCTGAAAAGGGCATTTGGATGGGCATTGCCCTTAAAAGGGCATTTAGCTCTTTTACATTGCCCAAACCCTAAGCTAAAAATAAAACACACCAAATAAACCCTTAAAAAAACCTAACACTAACCCCTGACTATCTCGAAGACCGGACATTCATCCTCATCCAGGTGGCAGAAGTCTTCATCCAAGCGCGCAGAAGTCCTCATTGAAGCCGGCAGCGTTTGTTAATTTCCCTATAGCGCGCATATCTCGTAATCTAGCTGTAAGTCTTTTGTGAATACTTTATATACTGGAGTTAATTCGATAAATATTCAAAGGGACATGAAATCCAAAAATGAATTATATGACTTAGCTAGCTCTCAGTAGTGCAGTGCTGCTCCTTCACTAAAGGACACCAAGAGAATGAAGCAAAATTGATAAAAGATGTACATTGGAAAGTTGGTTAAAATTATATGCTCTATCTGAATCATGAAAAAAATGTGGATTTCATGTTCCTTTATGTTTATATGTAATAAAATAAGTTAGACTACTTATTGCTATATATGCCTTAGAACAGCTAAATCTACTGTATAATGTATGGTTTGTGAGGTTTAGTAGGAAGTGTATAGCTGATACTGATTTAATAGCTGATAAATTTAATATCTTAAATTAAAAAAAAATGTTTTATTTAAGGCAATACAACTATAAACATGTTTAATTCTACATTTCACTCTTAGAATACTAGTGGAGCGCTAATGATAGCACAGGATGTAGGATATCTCATTAAACTGCTATAAAATTGCATAGGTGTTTACAGTTACTGTTTACAGTGGCGGCTCGTGGGTTATTCAAATGGGGGTTCACAGACCAGTTATGTGAAATAGTTTATACATATATATACTGTATATATATGTTTAAAAAAATAAAATTATATATATTTAGTTAATGTGTACCAGAGATCTAGTAACAATTTATTTATATTCTTCTAGTTTCCCTGGCTATTAGTAGTGCCTGCTCAAAGATATGCAGTGTCATGTAATTAGTGTATCCTCTATACTGTGCTCCTATGCACTGTACCTTGTGCTTATACCCAGTATATTATGTACTTATGTTACCATTCCTATCACTGTCATGTAATCAGTGTATCATCTATATTGTGCTCCTCCTATAATCACTGTACCTTTGTGTTTATAGTTACACAGAATATAATATCTACACATGTCACCTTCTCTGTACTCTCACCGTTGTCACTGAGCATTATAATGTTATCCAGTTGTGCAATAACAAAAAATATTTTAAGCATAGAAAGACAGACAGTAGATAAGAGCCCTTTAATTAAAAAATAATTAAAATCAGACTGCACATCATCACATATAAGCAGCCAGCGATCACAAATGAAGCACAGTATTTACCAGTAAAACATTACATTAACTTTAAAGTCACATTGCACTGACCAGTCCGATATGCCAATGCAATGAAAGTTACTGTGATATAAGGTGACTTTTTAAAGTTTTTTTTTTTACAATTTGCTCATGTCCTTGCCTGTCAGAAAGGTTATGGTGTATAACGGTTAATATTCAGTTTAGCATTTTCCCTATGCAAGTCGATTTATGCATGTGGTGATAATATATGAAGCTGGCTGCAGAAAGAGAAGTCTCGTTGCTGCCAATTTACCTTTTTCTTGCTTGCTGTAATCAGTCATGGATGGTGTCATTTACCTTCTCAATGCTGTCTACCCATGCCGGCTTTTTCCTGTTCCCCTGTCACCGCCCGGCTTTTTCCTGTCCTTCTCCAATTCCATCCCTCAGAAACAAAGACTACACCAGGTTTGTAGTACACCCTACAGTCCCCCACACACAGCTCTCAGTGTGGGAGTGTCATGTGACAGCTGGCTCTCACTCACACACTGAAAGATGTGCGATTAGCAAGGCTATGGACTGTGTGGTGGGCGGCACTGCAGGCACTGCAGACAGAAAGGGGAAAGTGCTTCCCCCTAAACTTCTATCTATCGCACATGCGGTAGGATAGATAGAAGTTAACACGGCAAAACTGCAGTGGAGGTGTGGAGCCTGGATGAATTATTATTAACTAAATAAATAAATACATCTTTTTATTAAGCCAAAAAGATTTATTTATTTAATATGGTAATTTTTTATTTCTTATTTCTTTCTTTCTTTTGGGGGTTCACGTGCGGCTGTGCGTATATGGAGAATCCTCCACTGTATGTTTATACATATAACCCTGTTTTAATAAGAACTGTAAAGTGACTTAAAGGATTAGGACTCTACTAGATGTCAATTACCCAGTGTAGGCATTTCAGTGTAGAAAAATTGAGATATAGGCCTCCATTACATATGTGGGGTCGCCCGCAAAAGCCAGCGATGCTGGTTTTTACGCGGTTTTGGTATCACATATACGGCGTAGCATACAAGTTACGCGCGTATATTTTACTGCCATAAACTCGGTATCCAATATACAGCGCAAGGACTTAAGCACGCAGAATTGAGAAAATCTATCCAGTTTAATCTCGCCACACATAGGCAGGCGCAGCAACCCTTGCACTGACTAAAAAAGCAACGTAACTCAATGGAATCCTTAACAAACAAATACATTTAAGCAGCATCTCAAAAGTTAAAGAGACAGTATACTATAAAATTGTTTTTCTCTTTCCAATTACTTCTTTTACTAGCTGCAGAGTATAAAATGTATGAGATTTTCTTTTGTAAGGTTTATTTGTGTATATGAAATAGCTGATTTTGTGTTTTGAATTTACAACCTAATAAAATGGGCTGAGCGTGTAGGTATAATCAGATCTCATTACTTTATCACATTGTGTACATATACTTGCTTCTTTATTTTATATCTGTTCATAAACCAATCACTAATACTTGGAGAGAACAATGAAAAATAATCATTTTAGTACCTTATCTCTTCTAGATCCCACTGGGAGTGTAATTTATTCTACTGGCTGTGTTAACACAGCTTGGCCTTGAGGCCAAAATATTTAAGGATGGGTGGGGATACCACAGGCTAAATAAAATATTTCAAATGCAATCATAAGGGTAAAGGAAAAACGTGTAAACAATTTAATATACTCCAGCAGGTAAAGTGGATCATTGGGAACAAATTAAAGGGAGTAACATTTTTGACTAAAATGTCCCTTTAAACCTTGCTGCCCACTTAATTACTATAATCAATATTCCTCCTCTGCAATTGTGTCAAACCAATCACAAACAGCACAACCTCTCACCTGCAGCCTTAAAACACCAGACAATGCACACCCTATCAGTAACATATACCCATGTGTCAATTTATATTGGATGTGAGATACATTGATTTATATCTTATAAGTGAATATTAGTATATGTACCCTTCATACACAACTATGTGGATGTGAATTATAGTACAAGAACATGTCATAAACATGAAAATATTGCCTGTTTTTATTGCCATTTCAACACAGGTCATATTATATGTTTTAACTAGACTTGTGCATGGCCGAAAAATTTGTTTCGGTTTGGATCGATTCGGATGTTTTCGAATTTCGGTTCGGATCGATTTGAATTCGGAAAAATTTGAATGAATTTGTTTTGGATCCGTTTCGGATTTATTCTGATTTGAATAAATTTCTGATGGATTCGGTTCGGTTCGATTCGGAAATTCAGAATTTCGGTATGTGTTAGGTGGGATGTGCTGTGTATTACACTAGTATTATGTACTGTATATAATATTAGGTGTAACCCATAGCAGAGTGATATAACCTAATATACTCTACAATACTAGTGTAATCCATGGCCATCTGAATGTAACAAATAAATCCGAACTAATATCTTCTGCTGCTTGAGGGGCAGGTTTAGCTGTATTTTCTGCTGCTTGAGGGGCAGGTGCAGCTGTAGCTTCTGGTGCTTGAGGGGCAGGTTTAGCTGTAGCTTCTGGTGCTTGAGGTGCAGGTTCAGCTGGATCTTCTGCTGCTTGAGGGTCAGGTTCAGCTGTATCTTTTGCTGCTTGAGGGGCAGCTGTAGTCTCTGCTGTATTTCTATCTGTAGATGTTGGATCTTGTCCCATGTAAGAGGAGGGTGGAGCTCGTCCCATGGAAGAGAATGGTGAAGCTCATCCCATGGAAGAGGATGGTGGAGCTTGTCCCATGGAAGAGGATGGGGGAGCTCGTCCCATGAAAGAGGATGGTGGAGCTCGTCCCATGGAAGAGGATGGTGGAGCTTGTCCCATGGAAGAGGATGGTGGAGCTCATCCCATGGAAGAGGATGGTGGAGCTCATCCCATGGAAGAGGATGGTGGAGCTTGTCCCATGGAAGAGGATGGGGGAGCTCGTCCCATGGAAGAGGATGGTGGAGCTCTCATGAATGATAGGTAGTCCCACTGATGACTAGTGTGTGGCCACTCAGTCTCTACAATCAGCACATCTTGTGACATTGTCTGTGGGTAATATCCATGGCTGACATGAGATTTTGTTGTGGGGGGTGTAACTACATGGACCCTTTGTGGCTGTCTTGGCTCCCCCTCAAAACCAAAGGAAGGATATTCTTCTGGCCACGAATCTTGCCAGGGGTCATATGGCAATGGCGGTGGCATTACTCCTGGGTCCTCAACTGAAGCCAGCCAACCATGCTAATGCCTGGGAGCATGCTGTTCGTGTGGTTGCCTGAAGACTGCTGGTGGTGGTGGTGGCATGGTTGTTTGTATCCTTGTGACAGGAGGTTCTGTGGAGGAGTTAAAGGATGAGAGGGATTAGTACAGTCAGATATATGTCCATGTGTGCATACAATGTACATTGATACATGCTAGGACCTATACTGATTAACATGTCAAACTTTAAAACATACATGTGCACATTGTGAGTTGAAATAATGTGTTCTTTAAGTGACAATATGGTCACACTATTTACTTTAGCCTGATCTAGTCACAGAACCTACTTTATTGAGCTGAATGTATTGGGATGGCTATAGTGTCCATTTTATGAAAACTCTACATGTGGCTTGTGGCCTGTGTTAATCTTAGACATGTTAGTATTACACTATTCCACCTCACATCATGAATTGCATTGTGTTATGTAGCAGTAATGTCAAGTTTAATTGTAGATGTTTTTGTTAGTACTCCAAATACCATGCTCCTCATCGTGTACATGAATGTGTGATATGAAAGTATTAAAGGATGTTGTATGGCAACTACATATAATACAGGTGTGTGGGATGTTACTCGCTAGCATGATGTGCTGTGGTTGCAGCCCCTGAGTCACACGCCCCTGGAAGTCCATGGACTGCTGTGATACTCAGGGACCTGCATATCATCTCCTGCCAGGTGTTGCATTCCATTTCCAGGGCTGCCCCACTGCCTGTTTCCTTCTGGTGGACAGATTCCTGACCCATCTTTTCTTTCACCCACCTCTTACAGTCGTTCCACCTCTTTTTAAGGCCCTCTACAGTCCCCCTCTGCGGGGCCATGCTGTTGATGGCATCCTCTACCGCCAGTCATGCAGTCTTTCTTTTATTGGCACTGCCTTTGCCCTTCTCCAAAGATGTCACTGTAATTGTCCAAGATGGACTGGACGCGGGCAACATTTTTGTCAAATGTGAAGTTAGGACATCTCAGCCTCTCATCCTCCTTGGCCACTTGGCTTCCTCCCTGTGATGTCCCTGGCAGTGTGGGTTCCTCCC